>NC_047119.1:65823850-66076350 GCF_902500255.1 Thalassophryne amazonica
AAAATAGTGAGAAGCAGAAAGCATTAAGATTTTTAATGTGAATAATACAAATAATAACAACCTTTCACAATTAGGTCTTTTACAAATGCTTGTGTAAAGAAAGATGCAAACTATTATTTGGCAGTCATAGCTGCTGTAAAAAGACCACTCTCACCGAGTGACTCCATAAGACAAACAAAAGAATTAAATAAAATATACTTTTAAAAATAGATTGATCTGCAAATGCCATTCTCTATGCTAACACCTAGTTTGGTGGTTTATTTCATATGGCTTTTTTTTTTCAGGGTTTTTTTTTCAGGAATATTAGTTGGTCCACATGTTCAGGAAGAAGCAGACTGCGCTCTGCTGTCACAATCTCACCTGCTGTGCTGAACACTCGTTCAGAGGGAACACTTGTTGCAGGGATGGACAAGTAGCTCCTGGACAATTTTGAAAGCAGTGGAAGATCCACTTGTTCCTTCCACCACTGCAACACTGCCATTCAGACCTAAATTATCCCTCTGCCTGTATTTTGCTATTTCCTCCTCAGCTCGCTCTCTCTCTCTCTCTCTCTCTCTCTCTCTCTCTCTCTCTCTCTCTCTCAGTGTAAGGTTGAGCAGCACAGCATTCTTTACAAAAGACCTGCATCTTGTCAAGTTTCCCATCTTTTTAAAAAAAAAAGCCAAAGTATTTCCAAACACCTAATTTAAATGTTTTAGGTGCATCAAAAATTTAATCCGAGTGCTTGCTGCTGTTGGCACAGGGCTCCATGTTTGTTAGAAATGTACTTTCAAGCTTCCATCCATGATGCACTCAAGGTGCCTCGGAAAAAAAAAAAATCAATGCAAGCAGGCAGCGAGCGATCCATCCGCAATTCAGGGTGCCAAGAGAAGAACTGTGTTATTGTATGAGGACGTCTGGAGTTAGTAGTGAGACCAGCTATGTTGTACAGCTTAGAGACGGTGGCACTAACAAAACCACAGGAGCCAGAGCTGAAGGTGGCAGAGCTGAAGATGTTGCCACTGTCTTTGGGAGTGACGAGAATGGACAGGATTAGGAATGAACATATCAGTGGGACAGATCATATCGGACAGTTTGGAGTTAAAGTCAGAGATGGTGAGACTGAGATGGTTTGGACATGTGCAGAGGAAGGACCCAGGGTATATAGGGAGAAGGATGCTGAGGATGGAGCCACCAGGCAGGAGGAGAAAAGGTAGGCTAAAGATGAGGTTTATGGATGTGCTGAGGGAGTACATGCAGGTGGTTGCTGTGACAGAGGAAGATGGAAACAACTGATCTGCTGCGGTGACCCATAACGGGTGCAGCCGATAGAGGAAGAAGAAGAAGATGACAGTATGGTAGAGAAATGTTGAAAACAAAAGCTCACAAAAACATTTTTATGTTGTTATAATTTTGTCATGATCCAGCTCTGTTGGGCTGGATCATGACAAAATTATATTGAAGTCTTTTTTCCATGTTTGTGCTCTGAGCCTTTTGTATTTTAATCATGCCATGTATCATAGTCATACTTCAGCTGGTCTTGTTTCTTGTTCTTGTCAGGTTCTCATGTTCATGTTATCATTGGTTTTGTTTCTGTCAATCATCCTCGTATTTGTTCACTCTTGGTTCCTTAAGTAGCTGTAGTTTAGTTCTGTTCAACACATTGTGTGTATTGTGCTTTGGTCAGTTTTTGGGTGTTATTTACCTGTAAGTGTTTCCTGTCTGGTTATGTTCCTTTAGTTACAGTATTTATTGCACTCTGTTTATCAATTATTTTGTGTTGCTTTATTATGTTTAATCACTGGATTTGGTTAATATTCATCTTCAGTGTTTTCATCCAGTTGTGTCTCAGTTGTATGTATTGCATTTTCTGTTTATGATTTATGATTTCGTTGTTTGGTCACTGGTTTTAGTTTGTTTATTTTTTGCTCATCAATTGTTGCTTGTATTCTTATACTTTGATATGGGTCAGTCTGGTCAATATATTATTCGGTTTTAGCTTTGTTCATATTTCAATGTTTCCTTCATGCCTGTCTAAGTATGTTCCCACTCCATATCACTGCACCAGCCATTGTGTTTTTGATTCACACTTTGTTTCTGTCTGCTTTTTATTTTCACTCACTTACTCAAGATGCTTACGTGCCTTTGTTACTTTCATCACTCCACTGTGTTTTCCTGCCTTCACTCTCTTGCACTTACCTTTGTCTTCCCTGTTCACGCCCCCTTCCAGAACATTCACTGACACCTGTGTCTTGTTCCACTAATTACAAGGTCTGTTAGAAAAGTATTGGATCTTTTTATTTTTTGCAATAACCTTATAGATTTGAATCACGTGTGACTGCATCAGCCAAGCTTGAACCTTCGTGCGCATGCGTGAGTTTTTTCACGCCTGTCGGTTGCGTCATTCACCTGTGAGCACGCTTTGAGTGAGCACTGGTCCTCCCCCCTCGTCGGATTTTCATTGTGAGGAAAATGTCTGAATGGCTGGAGCAGTGCTGCATCAAATGTTTCCAGAAACTGTGAGAGACAGCCAGGTGGACACCATTCGGAAAATTCAGATGGCTTTCAGGGACGATTTTATGGGCATCACACAGATTAGAGAGTGGTACTGTTGTGAAAGTGTAGTGACACAGACCCACAACAGGGGGCGCAAATGAACGGTCAATAGATGAGCCAAAAAAGTAACAATTTAATGTTGTGAAGGTGCACAACAAATATACAGACAATCTCAGAATCTGATAACAGTCAATCCACAAAGGTGACGTGTGGGCAGGCTCGAGGATAGAAGACGTCTGTCCTGAGAAGAGCCGGAACCACACGATTTCCGCCGCCACCGAACCTGGTGAATACTGGAGCCGCCAAGTCCCGAATTCCCAGGTGATCATCATCCCCGACTGTCGGATCTGGTACTGCTGGCGAAGAACAAAGACAGTCAAGTGTGGGTGTGTGTACACCCCGTAACAACAACGGTGGGAATGCCACCTCTACCTCTAATACACACTTGTGCAGCGTCTGTGTAACCACTTATCTGACAGGAAGTCGGACGAAACAGTCGCGACCCACGCCGGTCCTCTGGTTAGACAGCTGCAACACAATAGCTCTTGGAATCAATCAATACAGGCAGAGAAAGTTACCTCCATAGAAGTACGATATCTCGGCGATGAGGTGGAGATGACGTCTGGGTTTTATGGAGTGAGATGATGAAGAATGAGTGACAGCTGTCAGGAAATAATGAGTGACAGCTGTCATTCCCGGCTGTGTCCGTGGCGGCAGCGCCCTCTCGTGCCTGAAGCCCGCACTTCAGGCAGGGCGCCCTCTGGTGGTGGGCCAGCAGTACCTCCTCTTCTGGCGGCCCACACAACAGGTACAGCCAGTTTAAAGACGGCGCACAATGGCGGAGGGTGGGCCGCATTCCGAGCGGCGATCGACAGGCTGAAACGATCAGATCATTTCCAAACTGAATGCTGTGTTGATCCGGGATGTCGTCGGACTCCCCAGAGAAATGGCAGAAAAGGTGGACATAGCACTTTCCCGGCACATTCCACTGTTAAAGGAGATTATGTCATCAAAACAGGAGCGGAGGAATTCGCCAGGGAGCCGCTAATGGCGCGGAACGAAAGCACCTCCATGTTGGTCTCACAGGACATGTTGTGACATGCTCAGCTCTTCGACAATTTCTCGGACACTCACTCGACTGAAAAGCCACCCAAAGCCGTCTGAATCTTCCGAATGGTGGAAGAGTTGGGCATGTCCCATGAGACTTACAACACGGAGGTGCTTTTTATTCTGCGCCATGAGCGGCTCCGTCCTGACACGCGAATTCCGCTGCACGTCTTTCATTACAAAATCTCCTGTAAGGGTAATGTGCCGAAAAAGTGCTATGTCCACCTCTCTTGCCATTTCTCTGGTAGTCAGACGACATCCCGGATCAATACAGACTTCACTTTGGAAATGATCTGGTCGTTTCAGCCTGTTGATGGCCGCTCGAAGCGCGGCGCACCCTCAGCCGCTGTGGGCTGTCTTTAATCCAGTTGTAATGCTCTTTAACCTGTGTGATGCCCATAAGATTCAATTCAATTCAATTCAATTTTATTTATATAGCGCCAAATCACAACAAACAGTTGCCCCAAGGCACTTTATATTATAAGGCAAGGCCATACAATAATTTCGTAAAAACCCCAAAGGTCAAAATGACCCCCTGTGAGCAAGCACTTGGCGACAGTGGGAAGGAAAAACTCCCTTTTAACAGGAAGAAACCTCCAGCAGAACCAGGCTCAGGGAGGGGCAGTCTTCTGCTGGGACTGGTTGGGGCTGAGGGAGAGAACCAGGAAAAAGACATGCTGTGGAGGGGAGCAGAGATCAATCACTAATGATTAAATGCAGAGTGGTGCATACAGAGCAAAAAGAGAAAGAAACACTCAGTGCATCATGGGAACCACCCAGCAGTCTAAGTCTATAGCAGCATAACTAAGGGATGGTTCAGGGTCACCTGATCCAGCCCTAACTATAAGCTTTAGCAAAAAGGAAAGTTTTAAGCCTAATCTTAAAAGTAGAGAGGGTATCTGTCTCCCTGATCCGAATTGGGAGCTGGTTCCACAGGAGAGGAGTCTGAAAGCTGAAGGCTCTGCCTCCCATTCTACTCTTACAAACCCTAGGAACTACAAGTAAGCCTGCAGTCTGAGAGCGAAGCGCTCTGTTGGGGTGATATGGTACTATGAGGTCCCTAAGATAAGAAGGGACCTGATTATTCAAAACCTTATAAGTAAGAAGAAGAATTTTAAATTCTATTCTAGAATTAACAGGAAGCCAATGAAGAGAGGCCAATATGGGTGAGATATGCTCTCTCCTTCTAGTCCCCGTCAGTACTCTAGCTGCAGCATTTTGAATTAACTGAAGGCTTTTCAGGGAACTTTTAGGACAACCTGATAATAATGAATTACAATAGTCCAGCCTAGAGGAAATAAATGCATGAATTAGTTTTTCAGCATCACTCTGAGACAAGACCTTTCTAATTTTAGAGATATTGCGTAAATGCAAAAAAGCAGTCTTACATATTTGTTTAATATGCGCTTTGAATGACATATCCTGATCAAAAATGACTCCAAGATTTCTCATAGTATTACTAGAGGTCAGGGTAATGCCATCCAGAGTAAGGATCTGGTTAGACACCATGTTTCTAAGATTTGTGGGGCCAAGTACAATAACTTCAGTTTTATCTGAGTTTAAAAGCAGGAAATTAGAGGTCATCCATGTCCTTATGTCTGGAAGACAATCCTGCAGTTTAGCTAATTGGTGTGTGTCCTCTGGCTTCATGGATAGATAAAGCTGGGTATCATCTGCGTAACAATGAAAATTTAAGCAATGCCGTTTAATAATACTGCCTAAGGGAAGCATGTATAAAGTGAATAAAATCGATCCTAGCACAGAACCTTGTGGAACTTCAGAATTAACCTTAGTCTGTGAAGAAGATTCCCCATTTACATGAACAAATTGTAATCTATTAGATAAATATGATTCAAACCACTGCAGCGCAGTGCCTTTAATACCTATGGCATGCTCTAATCTCTGTAATAAATTTTATGGTCAACAGTATCAAAAGCAACACTGAGGTCTAACAGAACAAGCACAGAGATGAGTCCACTGTCTGAGGCCATAAGAAGATCATTTGTAACCTTCACTAATGCTGTTTCTGTACTATGATGAATTTTAAAACCTGACTGAAACTCTTCAAATAGACCATTCCTCTGCAGATGATCAGTTAGCTGTTTTACAACTACCCTTTCAAGAATTTTTGAGAGAAAAGGAAGGTTGGAGATTGGCCTATAATTAGCTAAGATAGCTGGGTCAAGTGATGGCTTTTTAAGTAATGGTTTAATTACTGCCACCTTAAAAGCCTGTGGTACATAGCCAACTAATAAAGATAGATTGATCATATTTAAGATCGAAGCATTAAATAATGGTAGGGCTTCCTTGAGCAGCCTGGTAGGAATGGGGTCCAATAGACATGTTGATGGTTTGGATGAAGTAACTAATGAAAATAACTCAGACAGAACAATCTGAGAGAAAGAGTCTAACCAAATACCGGCATCACTGAAAGCAGCCAAAGATAATGATACGTCTTTGGGATGGTTATGAGTAATTTTTTTCTCTAATAGTTAAAATTTTATTAGCAAAGAAAGTCATGAAGTCATTACTAGTTAAAGTTAAAGGAATACTCGGATCAATAGAGCTCTGACTCTTTGTCAGCCTGGCTACAGTGCTGAAAAGAAACCTGGGGTTGTTCTTATTTTCTTCAATTAGTGATGAGTAGTAAGATGTCCTAGCTTTACGGAGGGCTTTTTTTTTTATAGAGCAACAGACTCTTTTTCCAGGCTAAGTGAAGATCTTCTAAATTAGTGAGATGCCATTTCCTCTCCAATTTACGGGTTATCTGCTTTAAGCTGCGAGTTTGTGAGTTATACCACGGAGCCAGGCACTTCTGATTTAAAGTTCTCTTTTTCAGAGGAGGTACAGCATCCAAAGTTGTCTTCAATGAGGATGTAAAACTATTGACGAGATACTCTATCTCACTTACAGAGTTTAGGTAGCTACTCTGCACTGTGTTGGTATATGGCATTAGGGAACATAAAGAAGGAAACATATCCTTAAACCTAGTTACAGTGCTTTCTGAAAGACTTCTAGTGTAATGAAACTTATTCCCCACTGCTGGGTAGTCCATCAGAGTACATGTAAATGTTATTAAGAAATGATTAGACAGAAGGGAGTTTTCAGGGAATACTGTTAAGTCTTCAATTTCCATACCATAAGTCAGAACAAGATCTAAGATATGATTAAAGTGGTGGGTGGACTCATTTACATTTTGAGCAAAGCCAATCGAGTCTAACAATAGATTAAATGCAGTGTTGAGGCTGTCACTCTCAGCATCTGTGTGGATGTTAAAATCACCCACAATAATTATCTTATCTGAGCTAAGCACTAAGTCAGACAAAAGTTCTGAAAATTCACAGAGAAACTCACAGTAACGACCAGGAGGACGATAGATAACAACAAATAAAACTGTTTTTTGGGACTTCCAATTTGGATGGACAAGACTAAGAGTCAAGCTTTCAAATGAATTAAAGCTCTGTCTGGGTTTTTGATTAATTAATAAGCTGGAATGGAAGATTGCTGCTAATCCTCCGCCTCGGCCCGTGCTACGAGCGTTCTGGCACTTAGTGTGACTCGGGGGTGTTGACTCATTTAAACTAACATATTCATCCTGCTGTAACCAGGTTTCTGTAAGGCAGAATACATCAATATGTTGATCAATTATTATATCATTTACTAACAGGGACTTAGAAGAGAGAGACCTAATGTTTAATAGACCACATTTAACTGTTTTAGTCTGTGGTGCAGTTGAAGGTGCTATATTATTTTTTCTTTTTGAATTTTTATGCTTAAATAGATTTTTGCTGGTTATTGGTAGTCTGGGAGCAGGCACCGTCTCTACGGGGATGGGGTAATGAGGGGATGGCAGGGGGAGAGAAGCTGCAGAGAGGTGTGTAAGACTACAACTCTGCTTCCTGGTCCCAACCCTGGATAGTCATGGTTTGGAGGATTTAAGAAAATTGGCCAGATTTCTAGAAATGAGAGCTGCTCCATCCAAAGTGGGATGGATGCCGTCTCTCCTAACAAGACCAGGTTTTCCCCAGAAGCTTTGCCAATTATCTATGAAGCCCACCTCATTTTTTGGACACCACTCAGACAGCCAGCAATTCAAGGAGAACATGCGGCGATTGGGGAGGGGCCCAGAGAAAACTACAGAGTCCGACATTGTTTTTGCAAAGTTACACACCGATTCAATGTTAATTTTAGTGACCTCTGATTGGCGTAACCGGGTGTCATTACTGCCGACGTGAATTACAATCTTACCAAATTTACGCTTAGCCTTAGCCAGCAGTTTCAAATTTCCTTCAATGTCGCCTGCTCTGGCCCCCTGAAGACAACTGACTATGGTTGCTGGTGTCGCTAACTTCACATTTCTCAAAACAGAGTCGCCAATAACCAGAGTTTGATCCTCGGCGGGTGTGTCGCTGAGTGGGGAAAAACGGTTAGAAATGTGAACAGGTTGGCGGTGTACACGGGGCTTCTGTTTAGGACTACGCTTCCTCCTCACAGTCACCCAGTCAGCCTGCTTTCCCGGCTGCTCGGGATCTGCCAGAGGGAAACTAACGGCGGCTAGCTGTAGAATTTTCCACGGTGCGGAGCCGAGTCTCCAATTCGCCCAGCCTGGCCTCCAAAGCTACGAATAAGCTACACTTATTACAAGTACCATTACTACTAAAGGAGGCCGAGGAATAACTAAACATTTCACACCCAGAGCAGAAAAGTGCGGGAGAGACAGGAGAAGCCGCCATGCTAAACCGGCTAAGAGCTAGTAGCTGCGCTAAGCTAGCGGATTCCTAAAAACACGCAAAGTGAATAACGTGTAAATAATTTAGAGGAGATTCAGCAGAGGGAGTGCTTTAGTTAAGGCACGTGAAGATTACACTGTGAAACAAATCGTCATCTAGGTAACTAGATCAATCTAACTGCGCAGATTAAACAGCTAACAGATACAGCAAAACAGGAAAACACCGCTGTGTTCCGGAACAGGAAGTGATACAATACCGCAGTGAGAGCCAACCACCAGAGATCTTCACCGAAAGCCATCTGAAGTTTCCGAATGGTTTCCACCTGGCTGTCTCTCACAGTTTCTGAAAAAATTTTGATGCAGCAAAGCGGCAGTCGCTCGGCCATTTTCCTGACAATGAAAATCTGCAGACGGGGCTGGACCACTCCTCCCACAAAGCGTGCTCACAGGCGAATGACGCAACCGACAGGCGTGAAAAAACTCACGCATGGGCACGAAGGTTCAAGCTTGGCTGATGCAATCACACGTGATTCAAATCCATAAAGTTATTGCAAAAAATAAAAAGGTCCGATACTTTTCTAACAGACCTCGTACATCACCAGTTATTTAAGCCCTCACAGTCTCTTGTTCGATTGTTCAATGTACTTCACTTTCCAGCTCTCACGTCTCATCTTGATCAACCTGCCGGTGTCTGACCTTGTTTTGCCCTCGACCTTACCTCCACGCCATGTTTTTTGACCACAGCATGTTTTTTGGACCAAGCCTCAGCCTCACGTCTGTCTGAACCTTTGCCATCGCTGCTGGACAACCTGTGTGGTTGCCTGTCTCAACAATTAAACCTGATTCTAACCACATCTGTTGTGAGAGTTTGCACTTGTGTCCACCCAATTTGTGCCACGCCTTGACAAATTTCAAATATACTTCTCAAAAAAAATTAAAAGAACAATGTGTTCCCTTAATTGTCTGAATGAATGAATATAGCCTTTATTGTCACTGTATACACACACACACAACCCCAATTCCAATGAAGTTGGGACGTTGTGTAAAATGTAAATAAAAACAGAATACAATTATTTGCAAATCCTCTTCAACTTATATTCAATTGAATACACCACAAAGACAAGATATTTAATGTTCAAACTGATAAACTTTATTGTTTTTGTGCAAATATTTGCTCATTTTGAAATGGATGCCTGCAACACATTTCAAAAAAGCTGGGACAGTTGTTATGTGTCGGACGCAGCCCGGAGAACCGACCAGCGTTTGAAGGACCCAGTATGAAATAAGCAGAGCACGGTACAAAGGCTAACTGAATTTAATACATAACAGTGATGTGATACAAAACAACAAAAGAGTGTGCGGTCTGGCGTGGTGGTGATACGGTGTGCTCCCAGCAGCGCTAACGGTCCGGAGCCAGAAGCCGTTCGGACCCAAGGACCCCGCCGACACCCCCCCCAGGTGGCCGCAACAAACCGAGTCTGTGAAAGAAGGAACCATTATGTGAGTCCACACTCTACACACAGAGAGACCACTCAAAGGTGTACATAAACAGCAAACACTTCCTGGCTTAATTACTAATCAGCTTCCCAACCTGCAGGCATGGAACATCCAGTTCACAAAACTCCACTGCAGTGGAAGCCGATACATGACTAACGTACAGCTCAATATAATAAGGTGTGAGGGACACCACATTTACTGACTGTATAAACGTTAGTCACAAAATCTAACGTACCTCAGGAAGTGTGCTGACGAGCGTGAGACCTCACCCCCTCCTCTTTCACAGACCGTGCATCAAACCCTGGACGTTCTCTGCATCCACTGATGATGAGATGGCTCCCGAGACGACGATCTCACCCGTCTGGTCACAAGGTCGAGTCTCTGGCAAATACACACTGTATACTCCAGTCTTAAATGCCACCATGTTCCAATCCATATAGATGCACCACAGCTGTGAGTCCTGACGAGCCGCAGGTGATCAGGGTGAGGTCCTGATAACCTCAGCAACACAGCCACTCAGTCCCAAATGCAAGCCACCTGGAAGGAAAAACAAAAGACAGAAACAAAAAGACAGCCAGGCCCCCCCAGCCATACAACAGTGGTATATTTACCACTGTGTTACACCACTTTTCCTTCTAACAACACTCAATAAGTGTTTGGGAACTGAGGACACTAATTGTTGAAGCTTTGTAGGTGGAATTCTTTCCTATTCTTGCTTGATGTACGACTTCAGGTGTTCAACACTCCGGGGTCTCCGTCATCGTATTTTGCACTTCATAATGCGCCACACATTTTCAATGGGCAACAGGTCTGGACTGCAGACAGGCCAGTCTAGTACCCGCACTCTTACTATGAAGCCACGCTGTTATAACACATGCAGAATGTGGCTTGGCATTGTCTTGCTGAAATAAGCAGGGACGTCCCTGAAAAAGACGTTGCTTGGATGGCAGCATGTGTTGCTCCTAAATCTGAATGTACCTTTCAGCATTGATGGTGCCATCACAGATGTGTAAGTTGCCCATGCCATGGGCACTAACACACCCCCATACCATCACAGATGCTGGCTTTTGAACTTTGCGCTGGTAACAATCTAGATGGTCTTTTTCCTCTTTTGTCCGGAGGACACAACATCCATGATTTCCAAAAACAATTTGAAATGTGGACTCATCAAACCACAGCACACTTTTCACTTTGCGTCTGTCCATTTCAAATGAGCTCGGGCCCAGAGAAGGCGACGGCGTTTCTGGACGTTGTTGATGTATAGCTTTCACTTTGCACAGTAGAGTGTTAACTTGTACTTGTAGATGTAGCGACGAACTGTGTTAAGTGAGAATGGTTTTCTGAAGTGTTCCTGAGCCCACGCGGTAAGATCCTTTACATGATGATGTCAGTTTTTAATGTAGTGCCGCCTGAGGGATCGAAGGTCAGGGGTATTCAAAGTTGGTTTTCGGTGTTGCTGCTTATGTGTAGAAATTTCTCAAGATTCTCTGAATCTTCTGCTTATATTATGGACTGTAGATGATGGAATCCCTAAATTCCTTGCAACTGAACATTGAGAAACATTGCTCTTAAACTGTTGGACTATTTTTTTCACGCAGTTGTTCACAAAGTGTGACCTTCTCCCCGTCTTTGCTTGTGAACGGCTGAGCCTTTTGGCGATGCTCCTTTTATACCCAATCATGACACTCACCTGTTTCCAATTAGGTGTTCTTTGAGCATTCATCAACTTTCCCAGTCTCTTGTTGCTCCGCTCCAACTTTTTTGAAACGTGTTGCAGGCATCCATTTCAAAATGAGAAAATATTTCGCAAAAACAAAAAAGTCTATCAGTTTGAACATCTTGTCTTTGTGGTGTATTCAATTGAATATACACTCAACAAAAATATAAACGCAACACTTTTGGTTTTGCTCCCATTTTGTATGAGATGAACTCAAAGATCTAAAATTTTTTCCACATACACAATATCACCATTTCCCTCAAATATTGTTCACAAACCAGTCTAAATCTGTGATAGTGAGCACTTCTCCTTTGCTGAGATAATCCATCCCACCTCACAGGTGTGCCATATCAAGATGCTGAATAGACACCATGATTAGTGCACAGGTGTGCCTTAGACTGCCCACAATAAAAGGCCACTCTGAAAGGTGCAGTTTTATCACACAGCACAATGCCACAGATGTCGCAAGATTTGAGGGAGCGTGCAATGAATGAATGAATGAAAACTGTTTATTTCGAACATTTGATACAACAACAATTACAAGATAGATCAGTAAAGACAACAACAAAAATGTTCCTACTGTGTACCCAACATGTCCGAAAAGGGGTAGGGTGAAGCATCAGCTTATTTATCCGTACCCCTTCTTCCCCACAACCAGTAATACCCTTTGCCACATATACACATAGATTCCTACACACTTAAACCGATATATATATATATATATATATATATATATATATATATATATATATATATATATATCTCAACATACATACACACATATACGCACATATATACATATACACATATACATATACACATATATATACACAAACATAAATATACACCTACACATACCTACTTACATACAATTGGCATGCTGACAGCAGGAATGTCAACCAGAGCTGTTGCTCGTGTATTGAATGTTAATTTCTCTACCATAAGCCATCTCCAAAGGCGTTTCAGAGAATTTGGCAGTACATCCAACCAGCCTCACAACCGCAGACCACGTGTAACCACACCAGCCCAGGACCTCCACATCCAGCATGTTCACCTCCAAGATCGTCTGAGACCAGCCACTCGGGCAGCTGCTGAAACAATCGGTTTGCATAACCAAAGAATTTCTGCACAAACTGTCAGAAACCGTCTCAGGGAAGCTCATCTGCATGCTCGTTGGGGTCTCGACCTGACTCCAGTTCGTCGTCGTAACCGACTTGAGTGGGCAAATGCTCACATTCGCTGGCGTTTGGCACGTTGGAGAGGTGTTCTCTTCATGGATGAATCCCAGATGGCAGACAGTGTGTGTGGCGTCATGTGGGTGAGCGGTTTTCTGATGTCAATGTTGTGGATCGAGTGGCCCATGGTGGTGGTGAGGTTATGGTATGCGCAGGCGTCTGTTATGGACGAAGAACACAGGTGCATTTTATTGATGGCATTTTGAATGCACAGAGATACCGTGATGAGATCCTGAGGCCCATTGTTGTGCCATACATCCAAGAACATGACCTCATGCTGCAGCAGGATAATGCACGGCCCCATGTTGCAAGGATCTGTACACAATTCTTGGAAGCTGAAAATGTCCCAGTTCTTGCATGGCTGGCATACTCACCAGACATGTCACCCATTGAGCATGTTTGGGATGCTCTGGACCAGCGTATACGACAGCGTGTACCAGTTCCTGCCAATATCCAGCAACTTCGCACAGCCATTGAAGAGGAGTGGACCAACATTCCATAGGCCACAATTGACAACCTGATCAACTCTATGCGAAGGAGATGTGTTGCACTGCATGAGGCAAATGGTGGTCACACCAGATACTGACTGGTATCCCCCCCCAATAAAACAAAACTGCACCTTTCAGAGTGGCCTTTTATTGTGGACAGTCTAAGGCACATCTGTGCACAATCATGGTGTCTAATCAGCATCTTGGTATGGCACACCTGTGAGGTGGAATGCATTATCTCAACAAAGGAGAAGTGCTCACTATCACAGATTTAGACTGGTTTGTGAACAATATTTGAGGGAAATGGTGATATTGTGTATGTGGAAAAAGTTTTAGATCTTTGAGTTCATCTTATACAAAATGGGAGCAAAACCAAAAGTGTTGCGTTTATATTTTTGTTGAGTGTATGTTGAAGAGAATTTGCAAAGCATTGTATTCTGTTTTTATTTACATTTCACATAACATCCCAACTTCTGTTTTTATTTACATTTCACATAACGTCCCAACTTCATTGGAATTGGGGATGTACAATGAAATTTTTCTCTTCATTTAACCCATCCTAGCTGCAGTTAAATACAATCCAACCACGAGGAGCAGTGAGCAGCCACAGTCCAGTGCCCGGGGAACATGTTTGTATCTAGATAGACAGATACAAACAATTACAGGACGACAGTGTTCCTTTAATTATTGTGAGCGGCGTGTAATTCAGACAAAAATGGGACTTGAGCAGCACGGTGGTTTAGTGCTTAGCACTGTTGCCTCATAGCAAGAACGTCATGGGATTGCTTCCAAAATGGGGCATTTCTGTCTGGAGTTTGTGTGGGTTCTCTCCAGGTGTTCCGACTTCCTCTCACATCCAAAGAAATGCAGGTTAGGTGAACTGGAAACTTTAAACTGACCATAGTTGTGCATGTGAATGTGTTTGTCTGTCTATATGTGGCCCTGCGATTGACTAGGGTCCTGTCCAGTGTGTACCTGGCCTACTGCTGGGATAGGCTCCAGCCCCCCATGTGACCCCTAACTGGAGTAAGCGGGTATGGAAATAAATGAATGAAAAATGGGACTTTATAACTACAATATTTTTTCCACAAATGTGAGTTCACCCTGTAAACCACAAAGTGGTTGAAAGGAACTGAGCCTTACCAATAGCTGCTTGAGAAGGCAGGAGTCTGGCAGCCAAACAGCAACATGTGATGGACTGTGGTCATACTGGCATGAGGTAGAAAATCCACTAAGGTGGAAAAAAACACATATACAAAAAAAAGGTTAACATTTACCAACCCCTTTTCATTATGAAACTCAGTTATTGTTATTTTATTAACACTATTTTCCACCCCAAAAAAGAAGCAGATTATCTAACAATAGGCATTAGGGGTCCGGGGGGGGGGGGGGATCTTAGATGCATTGCGATGTGGATGAGGATGATAGAAGATTCCCAATAGATTCACAAATGTTAGAAATTGGTGTTATAAATATTAATTGCAGGGGTGGCGGATGTGGTCACTGTTAATGAGCATTTTGCATGTTCCTTACGTAAGCCTGTATTTCTACTTTTACTTGAGTCTTTTTTTCTGAGCGAGTAATATCCTTTTTGTTTCAGTACATTTGCCATACAGCTTTGTTACAACCAGTCTGCTCCAAAGCTCACAGAAACAAAGATGAAACAGAAAAGCCACCCATTTGTGAACTATGAAACACACCCTGCATACTCAGTAATGATGATAATTGTGGGTACATGTAACCACTGGTTAAAAAACACTCAACAACTCACCAACAATTCATATTATTGTTTTGTCTCTTATTTGTAGACAGCAAACACAGAATTTGGACACCGGCCTCGATGGGAGTCTGGCTGTTGTGACATAATTCTTTGACAGTCAGTCTCATGATTCTAAAATATTGTACTAAAATACTGATTATATCATAATTCTGTCACTTGTTGATAAATAAAAGACAGTTTTGCATGTATCACAAGTCAAGACAATGACAAAGAAATTGAGAAACAGTCAAGGCACAGACCAACTGAAAAAACAAGAAAAATATTGTCACTTGGGGGGAAGAGAATATTTCAATTAAGACTATCTCAAGACAAAATGAATCAGAACTGGAAAAAAAAAAGTCAACAACAAAAATGAAACAAATAATACCTATCAACACTTTAGTTGCAAATAAATTTAAATACACACACACACACACACACACACATATAGCACTACTTTCAGAAGAAGTAGCATCCTGCAAGACTCAGCAAGCAAAGTTTTTATCTGGAGCTCTTTTATGGACCTGATGATGTCAACCACGCAAAAACATTGCTAGTAATCCCAAAGTAAAGCTAAAGCCTATTCGATAATTGGCCATATCAAATGCAGCACTAACATCTAACAAGAGCAGCATGGTGGTGTCTGAGTCCATTGCAAGCAGATGATCATTTACCACTGTAGTAAGTGCTGTCTTTGTGGAGTGTTGTGTTCCAAATGCAGACTGCAGTGGCTCAAAGGTTATTTATGGCAAGATAATCCACAACCTTGCTGTGAAACCACTTCAACAACTTTAAACCAAAAGGATAGATGTGATACGTGTCTGTAATTTTTTTCAATCAACCCAGGTCTAAGTTCAGTTTCTTAAGAATGGGTCTGATCGCTGCAGACTTGAACAGAACCTGAGATTAGTGACAGGCATATCATTTTCAGCTCAGTGGGCCCACAGGTAGTACACAGGTCCTTAAACAATTTATTTGGCATCGGGTCAAAAAGACAAGTTATGCTTTCAGCAAAGTTCACAAGTTGTGACAGAATACCCACCAAAATAGTACTGAATTTGGTAAGTTTCAACATCCTAGCAGAAATGGTGTATACATCAGTAATATGATCTAGTAAAGACAAGCGCATGCTGGGATATCTTTCACCTAATATCCTGTGTTTTCTCTTCGAAAAAAATCAAAGAATTTCTGAGCAGTAAATGGTTTTTAGATTAGATTACATTAGATTAGATAGAACCTTTATACATCTCTTGGGAAGACTCCCTCAGGGAAATTGAGGTTCCAGCAGCATTGTATAGCAGCACACAGGGTAAAAAGCAGACAGAGCATCAACAGTGAAACCAAAAACCTATAAATATAAATACCAGAAATACTGCTCACTACTGGTTTACTGGCAACCACTGTTCCTCTCCTTCCCGTCTGCTTTTCTTCCTGTTTTTCCTCCTCCCCCCGAGTGAGGAGTTGAACAGTCTGATGGCCTGAGGGACAAAGTAGTTTTTCAGTCTGCTGGTCCTGCACTTGGGAAAGAGCAGTCTATAGCTGAAGAGGCTCCTCTGGTTGCTGATGACGGTGTGCAGAGGGTGACTGGCATTGTCCATAATGTCCAGCAGTTTGTTCACTGTCCTTTTCTCTGCCACCGTCACCAGAGAGTCTAGCTTCATGCCAACCACAGAGCCAGCCCGCCTGATCAATTTGTCCAGACTGGATGTGTCCTTCTTGAATGTGCTGCCCCCCATCCATCAAGGTGTAAAAGAGGGCGCTGGCTACTACGGACTGGTAGAACATCCACAAGAGTTCCCTGCAGATGTTAAATGACCGCAACCTCCTCAAAAAGTACATTCTGCTCTGTCCCTTCCTGTACAGGTGGTTAGTGTGGGTTGTCCAGTTGTCCAAATACAGAAGAGTGTAGAAATAGCCATCATTATTAACTACCAATTCTTCATTAATTTGCTATCATGTCAATGTCAATATAACAGTAGTATTAATATGTTGCATAACTAGACAATTAGGTAACAGCTCAAAAAACGGTTTTAATAACACTAACCAAATTGATATCAGAACAGATCAAATCAAAATAATTGATTCTGAATCTTAAGAATCTGAATCAGATCGATTCTTGAAATATGAATCAATACCCAGCCCTAGTGTTGAAGGTGCTCAAGAAGTCCAGGAAAAGAATCCTCACTGTGCCGTTTCTCTTATCCAGGTGTGAGTGGACTCTGTGTAGCAGGTAGAGGATGGCATCCTCCACACCAGTGTTGATGTGGAGGTGTTGATATGCAAAATGCAGACAGTCCTGGGCGTGTTGCACCTGAGGTTTGAGGAAGCTGAGGAAGAGCTGCTCTGATGTCTTCACCAGGTGTGAAGTGAGTGCCACTGGTAGGACGTCATTCAGCTCACAGGACTGGTTCTTCTTAGGAACTGGAATGATGCATGATGTCTTCCAGAGGGTGGGGACTCTCCCTAGCTGCAGGCTAAGTTTGAAGATATTTTGTAGCGGTTCTCCCATTTCAGTCACTTAGGTCTTTGGTAGTCGGGGACACACCTTGTCCAGTTCTGCAGCTTTCCTGGGATGAAGCTTCCTCAGCTGTCCTCTGACCTGGTCGACAGTGATGTATGGAGGAGGTTGTGTTGAGGTGGAGGAGGAGGGAGCTGCTGCTGTGATGTCGAGGGGGAGGTGTGCTGAGAGAAGAAGGAGAGATGGCTGCAGTGAGGGAGAGGGTAGGACTGGCTGAACTGAGTGAAGAAGTTGTTAAGTTTGTTCGCGCACTCCACTGTCTCCCCGTCCCCGCTGTCAGATGCTCACAGCACAAGGTGGCTGTCCTTGAATAAGTGTAGCCCTAGTGTCAAACAGGAACTTTGAATTATGGTTGTTTTTATCAAGTTACAGTAGTAGGCCCAATATGTAGCCAATAATGCATGCTTGTATTCCACAATAGAACTGTGCCATACAAGGTGGAAGAGCTACACACCATTTAAACTCAAAACTCATAGACTTATGCATTAGATCATGTAGATTCTCATTGAACCAAGGTGTTTGCATTTTAGGGGGGCGTGGTCTTATAGTAGACTTCTAGTAGACTCATGAGCACAGAGTTTAAACTAGGCTCCACTAAATGATATCAACAAAGTGATGCTAAAGTATCAGGCAGTCTGGCACAAGTTTATTTAAGGTTCAGGAGCTAATGTGACGCCAAGATGATCAAAAGGTATCCAGTCTTGGTGGATAGGAAAATGAAACTGTAAACTTATTTTGTCAGTGACCTGAAACCGCTGACGTAAGAGAAACAATCCAGGGTGTTTCCACTACAATGGGCCAATCCCTGAATGCACTGAGGTTTACAGAGTAGAGATCAAAAGGCTTATTTACATGGATTTACATGCTTTTGTTATATGGCTGGGGGGCCTGGCTGCCGGTTTGTTTCTGTTTTTTGGTTTTCCTCCCAGGTGGCGTGCGTTTGGGACTGAGTGGCTGTGTTGCTGAGGCTGTCAGGACCTCACCCTGATCACCTGCGACTCGTCAGGACTCACAGCTGTGGTGCATCTGGATGGATTGGAACATGTTGGCATTTAAGATTGGAGTGCACAGTGTGTATTTGCCAGAGACTCGACCTTGTGACCAGACGGGTGAGATCGTCGTCTTGGGAGCCATCTCATCAGCAGCGGATGCTGAGAACGTCCAGGTTTGATGCACAGTCTGTGAAAGAGGAGGGGGTGAGGTCTCATGCTCGTCAGCACACTTCCTGAGGTACGTTAGATTTTGTGACTAACAGTTATACAGTCAGTAAATGTGGTGTCCCTCACACCTTATTGTATTGAGCTGTATGTTAGTCATGTATCAGCTTTCACTGCAGTGGAGTTTTGTGAACTGGATGTTCCATGCCTGCAGGTTGGGAAGCTGATCAGTAATCAAGCCAGGAAGTGTTTGCTGTTTGTACACCTTTAAGTGTTCTGTGTGTAGAGTGTGGACTCACATAATGGTTCCTTCTTTCACAGACTCGGTTGTTGCGGCCACCTGGGGGGTGTCGGCGGGGTCCTTGGGTCCGAAACAACTTCTGGCTCCGGACCGTTAGCGCTGCTGGGAGCGCACCACGCCAGGCCGCACCTTTTGTTGTTATATTATCACTGTTATGTATTAAATTCAGTTAGCCTTTGTACCGTGCTCTGCTTATTTCATACTGGGTCCTTCAAACGCTGGTCGGTTCTCCGAGCTGCGTCCGACACATAACAGCTTTTATAAATTGAGAATCAGAATCGCGTTTATTGTCATTGTAATCTGCATTACAACGAGATTTGAGTGCAACTATAAAAAAGGTGCTTTCCGTGGTGCGAGTAATTTTTAGCCAATATAAAGATAGTGAAATTTAACGGTAAATTATTCAGAGTATATGTACAACTAATATAAACATATGGTGAAATAAAGTAAAATAAAATGTGGACCAAGTAGATAGATAGATAGCTAGATAGCTTTATTTACTGTCATGTCTTCATTGTCATGACAGCAACAAGACTTGCACACTCGCATACCACAGACAAACCACAATTAATCCACAATTATTACTTGTTCATTGTAATAATGGCACACATCAGAAATTAAGACAACACATATACATTTGACATTGTTATGTGCACTAAAACTTGAACAGTCCATTTTCCCACTTTGAGGCGATGTGGTGTGTTACAGCCGCTGCAACCTTGAGTCGCGCCGCCAGTCAGCCAGCTTGGGAAAGTGACGTTGACAGCGCCGGAGAGGGGAGGTGTTGATCAGGGAAGGGAGGGGGTGGGGGAAGGGAGTGAAACCATGCTTCAGAAGTCTGTCCGTTACCATGGATATTGTCTATGTGGGTTGAGATATGAAGAGCCGAATATCTCACCAAGGCCACATTCCTCATGAGAAAAAACAGTGGGCAATTTGACCTTGATTATGGCTTACAGCAGCGAAAAACACTTTTCGAAGCTTCACTCGAAACCAAAACCAATTGTGAATTAGGAATATTCCCAATTATGAATTAAGAATATTCGCCGGCCTCCGAAACCTTCAGCTTCAACTGCAAGGCACGCATCAGCTCCAGGGTGTCATCCACTTTGCGTCTGAGTTCAATAGTCATCGCAGTCTGAGAATGCACTGCCTTGCCAACCTCGTTAATCATGACGGCCAAGCGAGGGCCCATGGTTCTTGTTGCCGCCGTCTTGCCAATTTTCCGGTAGATCAGGGCAGCACATAAGCCAAAAAGTGCCAGCCCCACTAACATGAGACCAAAGATGAATAAATCCTCGACGTCCTCCACAGAGAAAGGCACCAAGCATGCAACACGCCAAGACCCCCAGGAGTCAAGGACATAGCCCGCAGGATACGTTCCATCTGAGCAGGTAGGATCCCCCGGTCCTGACCTTCTTGTAGAAAAAAATGGTGTCAATAGCGTTCAGAGACCAGTTGATCAATTCCATGGTTAATCCAATAGTAGTGCAATAGATCCAGAATCCAATATAGTTTTGAGGAATTCACCATCTGGTGAGTAGGGACTTGAAGGTTAAAGGCAGAGGCAGAGAGATAAGGGAGAGTGGAGGAGATGCGACCGCCCTCGACAGAGTCCCAAGCTGAAGTAAAATGTAAAATGAGAATTATATACAACTGTGGAATCATATTGCACGGGAAAATTGCACATGGTTTACAGATACTGCACAAGAAACTTGAAAGGTGCGGATTAGAGTGATTTGTTTTTGTTCAGTGCAGTGATCGCTCTGGGGAGAAAGCTGTCCCTGAGTCTGTCCTAGTTTTGATTAACCTATACCGTCGGCCGGAGGGTAGTAGGTCAAACAGGTGGTTGCTGGGGTGGGATGTGTCTTTGCAGATGCTGGCACCTCTGCTGAGGTAGCGAGAGCTGGCAATGTCTTCCAGGCTGGGCAGAGAGCAGCCAGTGACTCCTGGGCCATTTTGATCACCCTCTGCAGCGCTCTCCTGGTTGCTGCTGTGCACCCTCCGTACCACGCTGTGATGCAGTACGTCAGGATGCTCTTGATGGTGGCTCTGTAGAACAACACCAGCAGCTTCTCCTCCAGATTGTTTCTCCTGAGCACCCTCAGGAAGTGGAGTCGCTGCTGTGCTTTCTTCACCACCACTGTGGCGTTGGCAGTCCAGGAGAGGCTGTCAGAGAGCTGCACTCCCAGGAACCTGATGGAGCTGACCCTTTCCACACAGTCCCCTTGGATGTAGAGCGGGGCTCGGTCAGCCCGAAGTCCAGGATTATTTCTTTTGTTTTTGTGGTGTTCAGCGGCAGGTTGTTAGCTGAACACCACACTGTCAGTCGACTGACCTCGTCTCTGTCAAATTATGTCAATCACATGCTTTTTAGAGCTAAAATAATTGTACTGGGTGACAATGAGACACTTATGACTGTGGAGTTGCACTAAATGCAGTGTGCAATGGCTCAAGCTAGGAAACAGTACGGCTTCAAACTACGAGATGTGGCCACTCACAGTATGGAGGCACTCTGGTTAACTGTAATGTCACTAGCCATATTAAATGACTGAAACGTACCAACACAACCAGATAATAATTCTGCACACTAAGTTGCCTAATAATTGTGGAAACAGTCCCCAGAGAAAGGCAAAACTCACTATAGTGAGTTTTGTTAAACCAAACTATCAAATTTGAGGTTTATTAATATTCTGGATTGACTGAGAAACCTGTATTTGTTCAACAATAAAATGAATCTTCAGGAATACAACTTGCCTCCTAATTGTGCACACAGTGTACTTGCTGAAGAGATGGGTTAAGTTTAAACCTTATGACATCTGTACTGGACTCTGTACATATGATAGGGCCTGTTGCCTTTTCAGTACCACTTTTCTGTAGATCTGAGTGGGCAACCTGCACACACAATTTCATGCACTATTTATGATTTACATACATTGCTAGTCTTGATGATCCCATTTCCATTCTTACAACAATTCATGGCTAACTGTATTATGAACACACTGCTACAAACCCCATTCATAAATGTAGAAATATCTTATACTAAAATGATGCAAACAGAAATACAGTTATTCCTGTGTACATGATGACAACAGATTTTGCCACTGCCTTGCATGTCATTGAGGATAGTGTGGTGGCTACATGTTTAGTACTGCTGTCTCACAGCAAGAAGGTCCTAAGATGACTTCCCACCTGGTCCGTCCTGTGTGGAGTTTGCATGTTCTCCCCGTGTTTGTGTGGGTTCCCCATGGGTACTCTGGCTTCCTTGCACAAGCTAAATCCGCTGACTGTCCAGCAATTACACCAGCAAGTGGTAGCGACTCAAGAAAGCCTGGATCTCTTCCAGCCAATGCAGTCAGTAACTGTAGGTCCTGGTCCAACCAATGACCTCCACATCAGTGGTCAGAGCTTAACTTAGCATAGATAAACCCATGCAGGTTGGAGTAACGATTGCCCCACAGAGTGACAGCGGTGTGTCAAACTAGCTCTGTGCCTCTATTGTCCGGACATTTTATTGCTTCCTGTCCACTAAAAGATGGGGCTCACCCATAAATGAAGGACATCTGGTGTACTGTGCCTCTGTGTCATCCTTAACAACATGGCCACTCATTTCTGCCACATTACTCTTCGCTTCTGGTCTGACTGAGGTGGGTGTATTTGTCAACTCCAGACATCTGTCTGGAGTTTTGTGAACTACAACTTGGCATCACCCTAGAAATGCTCAAAGAACTTCTTTGTAACAACACTCTGGATGGTTGGCTGCTGGATCTCATCAGCCAAAGGACAGCACCTCTAGACCTGGAGATGTCAAGTAACCATACCAAACACTTGTAATTCAATATCCCTGCATCTACTCATAAATTCCCTCATTGAATGGTCTTCAAAGAATAACATCGCAGGGTGGGAAACTCGGTGAGGTTCCACCTGTGTCTCCACCCAAGTCTTCTTGAGAGCAACCTAGGCACCAGGAGCTGACAGTTTCCCCTCCTGACTTTACCAGCAACAACTACTCAAGTTGTTGCTGGTAAGGTCCAGCCTTGAGGAAGTGTTCAATAAAAGAACAGCTACTTCTCTTCCTCCTCATCAAACCTATGAATATGGTATCAACTTCCTTCCTGGAGCAGTATCCCCAAAGGATGTCTCAACTTGCTCTCTGGTCTTGAACTTCATGTGTTGATGAGGATTTGGCTGCTAACATCATCAGGTCTTCTTCAGTTGCTACTGGAGCAGTATTTTACGTTTTTGAGAAGAAAGACAAATCTCATCGACCCTGCATATAGGGACATCTCAAAACATTTGAATAATGTGGAAAACCAAAATTTTTCATCAACTATTTCAGAAAATGAAAATTTTATAGATTCTAGAGTAGACTCATGGCATATAAACTCAAATGTTCCAAGCTTTTTTTTTTATTTAAATGTTGATAATGATGGCCTCCTGCTTCAGAAATATCAAAAACATATCTCAGAATTATATTAAACTTAAGATCAATCAATAAAAAAGGATTTATAATACAGAAATGTTAAACTTCTGAAAAGTAGGTTCATTTATGCACTCAATACTTGACTGGTGCTCCTTCTGCATGAATTACTGCATCAAAGTTGCGTGGCATAGCAATGATCAGCCTGTGGTATAGATGAGGTGTTAAGGAAGCCCAGGTTGCTTTGATAGTGGCCTTCATCTTATCTGTACTCTTGGGTTTTATGGCTCACATTGTTCTTGATAATACCAAACAGATCCTCTGTGGGTCCTCTTTGTTGGGCGGTGGAAGGAGTACTTCGAGGATCTCCTCAATCCCATCGTCACGTCTTCCGAAGACGAAGCAGAGACTGGGGACTCGGAGGCAGACTCATCCATTACCCAGGCCGAAGTCACCGAGGTGCTTAGAAAGCTCCTTGGTAGCAAGGCTCCTGGGGTGGATGAAATCCGTCCTGAGTACCTTAAGTCTCTGGATGTTGTGGGGCTCTCTTGGCTGACGCGCCTCTGCAACATCGCGTGGCGATCGGGGACAGTGCCTCTGGATTGGCAGACCGGGGTGGTGGTCCCTCTGTTTAAGAAGGGGGATCAGAGGGTGTGTTCCAACTATAGGGGGATCACACTCCTCAGCCTCCCTGGTAAGGTCTATTCCAGAGTACTGGAGAGGAGAATTCGACCGATGGTTGAACCTCGGATTCAGGAGGAGCAGTGTGGTTTTCGTCCTGGTCGCGGCACACTGGACCAGCTCTACACGCTCCATCGGGTGCTCGAGGGTTCATGGGAGTTTGCTCAACCAGTCCACATGTGTTTTGTGGATCTGGAGAAGGCATTCGACCGTGTCCCTCGGCGCACCCTGTGGGGAGTGCTCCGGGAGTACGTGGTCCGGGGTCCTTTGCTAAGGGCTATCCGGTCCCTGTACGACCGCAGCAGGAGCTTGGTTCGCATTGCCGGTAGTAAGTCAAACCTGTTTCCAGTGCACGCTGGCCTCCGCCAGGGCTGCCCTTTGTCACCGGTTCTGTTCATTATTTTTATGGACAGAATTTCTAGGCGCAGCCAGGGTGTAGAGGGGGTCTGGTTTGGGAACCACAGAAGCGTGCACTGGGGCGGTTTGCAGCCGAGTGTGAAGTGTCCGGGATGAAAATCAGCACCTCCAAATCCGAGGCCATGGTTCTCGACCGGAAAAAGGTGCTTTGCCCTCTTCAGGTCGGTGGAGTGTCCTTGCCTCAAGTGGAGGAGTTTAAGTATATCGGGGTCTTGTTCACAAGTGAGGGACGGATGGAGCGTGAGATCGATAGACGGATCGGTGCAGCATCTGCAGTGATGCGGTCGCTGTATCGGACCGTCGTGGTGAAGAGAGAGCTGAGTAGGGGGGCAAAGCTCTCGATTTACCGATCGATCTACGTTCCGATCTTCACCTATGGTCATGAGATTTGGCTCATGACCGAAAGAACGAGATCGCGAGTACAAGCGGCCGAGATGAGTTTCCTCCGCAGGGTGGCTGGGCGCTCCCTTAGAGATAGGGTGAGGAGCTCGGTCACTCGGGAGGAGCTCGGAGTTGAGCCGCTGCTCCTCCACGTCGAAAGGAGTCAGTTGAGGTGGCTTTGGCATCTTTTCCTGATGCCCCCTGGACGCCTCGCTGGAGAGGTGTTCCAGGCACGTCCCACTGGGAGGAGGCCCCGGGGAAGACCCAGGACACGCTGGAGGGACTACATCTCTCGGCTGGCTTGGGAACGCCTTGGGGTTCCCCTGGAGGAGCTGGAGGAGGTGTGTGTGGATCGGGAGGTCTGGGCGGCTTTGCTTGAGCTGCTGCCCCCGCGACCTGACTCCGGATAAAGCGGAAGAAAATGGATGGATGGATGGAGATCCTCTGTGGGGTCCAGGTCAGATCAGTTGATTGGTCAATCACATACAGTCATACCATGGTCAGAAAACCAGTAATTAGTAGTTTTGGTACTGTGGGCAGGTGCCAAGTCCAGCTAGAAAAAGAAAACAACTTCTCCATAAAGCTTATCAGCAGATGGCAGCATGAAGTGCTCTAAAATATCCTGGCAAATGGTTATGTGGACTTTGGATTTGATAAAACACAGTGGACCAACATCAGGAAATTCTTAAATTGGCTTTCCTTGAAAATCTTCTCAAAGTTAGTCAGACCAGTTGCATCTTTTCCAGGCGCACATTTCCCTTCCAGTTAACTTTCCATGAATTTGCTTTGATCCAGCACTTTGTGAACAGCCAGCCTTTTCAGCAATGACCCTCTATGGCTTGCACTTCTTGTGGTGGGTGTCAGTGGGTGTCACCTGGGCAACTTTCAAGTCAGTAGTCTTCCCCATGATTGTCGCTGTGTGTACTGAAGCAGACTGTGAGATTCATGGTCGTTATACTGCATAAATACTGAGATACCTAAACTTGAAATAAAATCTTCTCCTATTTTGAGATTTTTGCTTTTTATTTTTACCTGAGGCCAACATATGGCCATGCAAAGGTTTTGCGTTTGTCCGTCGGTTCATCTGTGCTCAGCATTAGTCCAGTCCTGTTACTGCCAGGGTCTTCAAATTCACAGAGAACACTCTTGGGACATATACCTCACACAAGTTCAAAGATGACTAACTTTGAACAATTTTAAGATGTCCAAAGGTCACATTCTGTTTCCTATTTTTATGCTTATTGGCCAAGAGCATTTTAGCATTTCGTTTAGGGATGTTCCGATCCGATCACGTGGTTTCAGACTTGATCGAAATCGGACATTGCATCCCGATCAGGAATCCGATACAGATTTTATCCTCATTATTTTGATCAGCGCTATTTCAAGCTCATTATTGCAGATTAATGGGCCTTTCACGCATCGGAAGCGTCAGAAGCGTCAAGAATCGGTGTAAAAAGCATTATTTTCAATGAAACGTGTTGCTTATTAGAGGCATCAGAAGCGTCGCGTTAAAAGCCGAGCTAAAGCGACACTTCTGACGGAAGTGCGGATTGCTGCTTGTCGGCAGGCTGACACAGTCAAAGTTCAACCCACTCTTTTTTAAATTTTTTTTATTGAACAGAAGAAAAAACATAAGTTCAACCCAATCCAACTTTTGACGCTCTGAGCTGTGACGTAGCTTCACGCTGTCCAATAGGAACGACGCGTCGGGCCAAAACATGGAAGACTAGAGAAACCACTGATCTGTACAAAACAGAAACATGTCACAGGACTGCTCATTTATAGAGAAGTTTTCTGAAGAAAAATCCTTGGAAATGTTTTTTGTTGTTGTTTGTTACCTCAAAATTTCTGATTACTGTTTAAAAAAGTTTAGAACACTTGTAATTAAAATAGCTAAATCAATAAATGGTTCTTTAGAAACTTTTCATCTGTAAATTAAAACCACCTGTTATTTCAGATTAGATAATTTCTTGTTTAACATAAGGAACCTTGGACATTTATTTTAAGACAAATAAAATAACATGGAAATTTGTACCTTTTTAAAGTCTGGTAGATTATTACTTGATTGTTCAAGCTACCTCAAGGAGAAGTGCACTGTTTAAGTGATAAATAATAAAATACGGTGATTAAAATGAAAATATTATATATTTAGCATTTGTTCATTGTTCATTCAGTTTTTTAAAGTATCGGATTGAGACTCGGTATCGGCAGATACTCAAAATCAGATGACTCGGAATCGGATCGGGACCAAAAAAAAACCTGATCGGGACATCCCTTATTGCGTTATATTTTACGTTATATATAATTTTTCAAAATGAACATGAAAAATGCTTGAAACATTTGAGTTTATATGTAATGATTCTAGAATACTGCGAAAAATTGAAATAACTTGCCAAAAATATTGTACTTTTTCACAACATACTAATTTTTTGAGCTGTACCTGCAGACTACACAGGTCTCAATGGCACAACTATAAAACGAGTACTCCCTCCTTTTTCTACTGTTTGCTTTTGAACTGTTACAGGACACTACTATTTTCATTAAATTTGCTTGTCATGTTGTCAAGTAAAGTAAGGAGCGTGAATAAAAGACAACCTAATACCCCCAGTGTGCATTATGAATATGTGGTTATGCCATTTGGTTTGACTGGTGCCCTAGCTGTTTTCCAAAACATAGTTCATGATGTACTCACTCACTCACTCATCTTCAACCGCTTACTCCAATTAAGGGTCGTGGGGGACTGGAGCCTATCCTAGCAGTCATAGGGCGTGAGGCAGGGTACACCCTGGACAGGACGCCAGTATGTCGCAGGGTCACGTATAGACAAACAAACACACTGACACACCCACACGCACACCTACGGACAATTTAAAGTCTCCAATCCACCTAACCTGCATGTCTTTGGATGTGGGAGGAAGCCGAAGCACCCGAACCCACACAAACACGGGAAGAACATGCAAACTACATGGTTAAAAATGCTAAATGATTAGATGCATAACCACTAACTAGCTGGCATGTTGGGCTCAGTATTTAATTTTCTTAATTTGTTGCTTCTGCTGCCACAGGTACAGCCTGTTAGCAGAACAATGTTCCATCATCAGTTTTACATTTCATTTGTGTCTCCCCACTACAACTAATTTCTGTCTCAATAGTGAGCTTCCCCCTGCTCTTGGGAGAACACCGTAAGGCAGCAGTTAGCACATGCTCCAAAGTTCAATTGTATCATGGCCAATTTCTGTGTTTGCACTGTTCCTGTATAAAAAATAAAAAAAACAATAAACTCCAGCAATTTGTGGCAATTTGACTCTTTAGGGACATCCCTATTGCCACTGAGTGAAGTAAAACAACTTAGTCCATGATGACTAAACTGCACAGAATGTTGAAAGACATTTTTAAGTCTGTTCTTTGATCATTTTCTCTCAAATGTTTGAGCATACTGATGTCACAATACTTTTTGCTGCATCATCATTGTTGCAACTAAGTTTACATATATCCTCTCTGAAAAATAATATCTACTTACCAAAGCTTTCACCCTGCTATGTAGAACCATTTTTACTAGAGGAGTGAATTCATAATGTGCTGAATGACTGACTTTAAAGCAGTATTTTTGGTGATCTCTTTCTTTTGGGGTGGAAGGACAGAATAAAACTGTGACAGATACTGTTGTGAGGATCAAGATAATGTAAAGCAGGTGTGGAATGATGATGATTACTGAAAGACTTTGAAAAGCAGAGAAAGTGGAAATAACACCTGTCATTTCAAACACTTTACCAATTTTCCAACAATAAAATTAAAGTACAAACTACACAAGATCTGCACTGTGCTCTGCTCTGTGAAGTGCAGTTCAGCCTCTTAGCACAGAGACTGCATGTCTGATGTGTGTGTGTGTGCGTGTGTGTGTGTGTGTGTGTGTGTGTGTGTGTGTGTGTGTGTGTGTGTGTGTGTGTGTGTGTGTGTGTGTGTGTCAAGGAAATTGTGCAAGTGACAATTGTGCAAGTGACAGTTGGGAAAACAGAAGAGCAGACTGATGACTACAATTTGTTCAAGAAAATTATTTTAATTACAATTAAATCCATATTAGATGTTTATATTAGCATAGGGTTGATTTTTTTTTCTTTCGTGTCTCAGTTATGTTTTGTCATTACATCTAAGCAGAATTGTTCTCTTTCACATATTGATGCATCTTAACATGGAGAATGTTCCACACCTTTAAAGTTTACTTGTCATGTGAAAGCATTGCAAAGAGCATATACTCACCAACATACGCATCTCGACTAGTTGGTACGGGAACTGCCATGCACAGGTAAGTATCCGACTAAAATATCAAAGAAATATCCATCATTTCATAAAAATTACACCAAAACTGTTTGACACATTTTTTAAACAACATTTAGAATAATAAATGGTTTCACCAAGATACTGGGCACGTAGTTTCATAGAGTTTATCTCAACACCAAATACCTTCATGTTATGTCAGAAATATCTGAAATTACACAATCTTTGGGTAGAGTTTGAATCAAGCATATGTTTATCAAATTCAGTTACTTCAGTCAGAGAAGGTAAATGTTAAAGTGGTGCTATTTAAAGAAAAAACTAGCACAACCCGTTTCCCCTTTCTTGGTTTTTACCTTGACAAATGTCCAAAAACAATAGCACTATGAGATCAGCACCTATTTTAAAATCCTCTTTGCAGTGAATAAGAAAGCCATGATACTGAAATGCTGCAGACATCCACTTCAACCATAACAACTAGATTACAATTAACTTCACAGTCTTACGCTTGCATTAAAACTGCAATATGTATAATACAAGAGAAAGTGTGAGAAATGGACACTGTATATGAGCCTGATATATAAGTAAAACTTGATACATGAGCAACTATATGTCCAGTTAGACCTGGCAAAGGATGCTTAGAGTATAGGCCATCTCAAGCCTTATGTGTCGTCCTAGTAGATCTTATTCAAATTCCAGGAAAAACGCAGTTGTTATATATATTCCTGATTGAACTTTTATTCATGTGTATCATTTTAGCTAAACAAAACATACAGCATTTATGGTATGCTGTACTGTGCATGTGGTGCTTAGAGGGGTTTCATACTGACAATATCTGGCGACAGGTGAAAAACAACCTAAAGATCTATGAGGAACCTGACAAAGAAGAACCCCACTCTGACATACCAGCTGCTTACAATGTATGCATGTAGTAAATCTTTTGTGATGAAAACCTGAATTAACAAAGTGTAGAAGCTTTGTATTCTAAAGCCCAACATACTGAAAAGCGGGCAATGTCACCCAAGTCATCCAGAGGCATACATTTTTAACTTATGGTTCAACTTTTAACCAAACTATTTTCGGACAAGTTATTTAAATTAATGTCATGTCTCTCTCGTGAATATATTCTCTGGGTTTATAGATGTTGTTATTGTGTCTGCGTTCATTAAATTCCACGCATCTTAAATGTAGCAGACACGGATTATCTGGAATTTTGTTTTGGCAAGTTTTCAAGGTCTCTACTGCCATCTACTGGCCAGTAGTGTTCATTCGCCCTATTGACGTATCCCATTATCCCTTGCATGCCAGAGAGTCACTGCAGTCAAACAACATACAGAGAATCAACACAATGACAGTTGCAAATGAATATTATACTACAAAAATGTAATTTTTTATGCTTTTCATCATGTTAATAAGAGACTGCTGCATGATACCCTGAAAACTTGCTAAAATAATTATAACAAATAATCCATGTCTGTTACGTTTAATCTGTGTGAAATTTAATAAACGCGAACCGAATTTCAGACATATTATATATATTAGTCTGGAACAAAGAGGACAAACAGTGTTGTAAAGAACAATAATCAAGACGTTAAAGTGCAAACTTCACTTTCCCCCAGAACATGATCAGGAAACGAGCGTAGCTCGCAGCAGCTCCCATTGAAAATAACAGAGACAGCCTGTGATTCTCGCATGTTTACATAAAATAAACGCAATAACAACGTCTAAAAACACAGAGACTATATTCATGAGAGTTTTAGCCGCAATATAAAAATAGTTTTATGTTGCGATGTTAATGGTGTTGTCTGTGTGCAGCGGTTAAAGTGCAGCGTGATCAGAGCATCTCAATGCAGTTCTCAATGTTACTGATATTTCGCAGCACGGTGACCTCTCCGAGGTTTTGCGGGATTTGAAACGTCAATAGGGCGAATAGCCAACATTTATGTGTCAAGACAATATTGAGTGCACGTTTTACAATATAAAAAAAACGTGCGCACAATATAAAAAAACGTGCGCACTTTCTCTCCACATGCAAAACATTTTGCGATGACACTTCCAGGGCTCCGTAAAAATGCCTGTTTTTATGAATAAAAAATGTAATATTTTACAAAAGCACATTTATCTGTAAACAACACATGACACATTAACGTGTTGGTTTACATAATGAATGACTCAACCAATCAGTGTTTAGCAGAAAAGGCACATTTTACCCAGAATGCTTTGCGATCTGTCTGTGGTTTTTACAAAACTTCAGAATTAGTACATTATTCAACATTAAAAGATATATGTTATATTTTAACTTTGCACAAATGACAGAAATGACAATAATGGAGTTATTCTATCAGTATTAATTTTATTTATACAACAAACCATAACTCAGCAGAGCTTTATTTTCCAAGTCCTCCGCCTGACCGGAACATTGTGACTGGGCAGAGAGCTGGGCTTTGCAGCTGCTCTCAGCTTGCTTCTGTGCTGGAAGCCATATAGTAAACAAGAGCTTCCAGCAGGGGGCAAGATGTTCAAAGACATAAGTGGGGGCTCAATGTTTGGGTCTACTGTCGCTTTTGATGTTACCAGAAGCGATCGTGGTGTTAAAACTCAAATTCAGTTTGTTAGTAGTTGCAAATGTACCAGAGACAAAACTGGAATTTATCGGTCATCGGTTATCTGTAACTTCCGATACATTTTTGGGTGGTTTATCATTTTATCTTTATCAAAGATAACTTTTCAGTTATGTGATTATCTGTTAAGTTAATTTTTTGGTTATCTGTGCCCACCACTGCATACAACGGAAGACTAGCAACCACATGCACTGGCCTTGGCCTCTGTGACGCTTGGCGCTGGCATGCCCCCCTCCTTGGACGGACCAGCGATTGCGTTGCATTGTGTGCATGGTGTCATCATTAATCTTCATTGAGCAATGTGTGACATCCATGAGACTCAAGGTGATAGCATGACATATCACTGCAATGCTCTGCCATGTCGTACATAGCAGGTACATTTTAATTGAAAAAAATGCGCACTATAACTGGCCCATTCAGATTCTAATTAAAGTGCACCCTAGCCAGCCGCTACTATGTAGTAAGTAAAGTGTGATGCTTGCTACCCGACCTGAGTACCATGTGAACTGTGAAAATAAGGGCTCTAGTGAGCAGGTCGTGATTTAATATATAAAGCTGACCGTGTGTGTGTGTGTGTGTGTGTGTGTGTGTTTGCGTACGTACACTTTCAACGTAAGGGCCCCAGTGACCTCCCCCTTAGTGCCCCCAGTCAACATAGAAAGTTTGGTGTGAATTGGTAAATTATTGTGGCTGTGCATAGCAAACACATACGCACGCATATACACACGCCCACACGGTCAGCGTTACATATTAGATAGATAGGATATATATCCGCAAACGTCATAAGTAGGTGCTATATATTGTATGTATGAGGAGGGTTTTCTGTGGTGGTTGCATGTGGTGGCATCTGTGGTGTGAAGTGCAGCCATGTGATTTCTTGGTTGGGGGGAAAAAAAAATCATCTTGTAAAATGTGACGTTCATCTCAGAGAATTTTTTTTAACATCATAAATTTATGAATATAAAATCTCAAACATTCTTTTTCCATGATATATTTGTCATTTTCTTATCCCAAATTTATCAAATTAATCTCAGATAGTATCCAAGTTGTTTCTCATAAAAGGTATTAGAGGTTTAACTCATGCAGTCAGGAGACTACAAACATATAATGGGTGAGGCTTCTGAGGGTAAGAATATATTGATTGCTGAGAGAGCAATCTGTTTTGTATAAATAGTGTTTGTTTAAACCTATTGCATCTATACTGGTACATTAAAAAAAGTTAGAACAAAAAAGACTCACCTCAGAAGGGACAACTCCAGGCATACGGATGTCCACAGAAAAGTTATTAAAGTCTGTTAAAACCACTGGCTCCTTGTTCCTGGATGCACAGTCAATGGGATCTGACCAGGCTTTTTCATTTTCTTGATACCTTGGAGAGCAAGAAAGGACCAATTTCATTTGTTGCTCAATGAAAAACTAATGAAATTGTTAAAATTACACCATTCGTTATTAGCAAATTCATATCACTTCTGAGAACAAAAACAAAATATTTTCAAGGTTTTCTTTACAGTGGAGTGCAAAAAAAATTCAAGATCATGTTTTATTACTATTTTTATACAAATGAGAATATAATTTTGAACTCAAATTATACAATTATGAGCAGCTTATCCCATTCTGTTGTTTCAGATGGAGAGAATCAAGCAAGTTCCAGACAACAATTTGCTTGTCAATGATTAAAAGCCATTATTGCATGGGCCCACACCATCACAACACTGCAATATGATGAGGACAGATAACTGAAACACAAGTGGTTTTTATTGTGTTTTTATTGCTGTACGTCTGTCCATTAGCAGCTTTCTATTACTGAAAATCCACAGTGCTTGGAATCTGATTGCATCTACAAATCGGAAACATCAAATGTGGGACCATGTGCTGGTATTATGATTTGTTGCATTCATAAAACCTTGGGACCGCCTTGGGTCCTGGATGGCATCTACCCAGGCACACAAGAAGTCCACCCCCACATTTTTAAATTAATCTGTCTGCCACAGCCAGGTGAAGCTTCCGCATCCTCTTGGTCTTCTCCAACCAATGAGGTCTTCAACAGTGAGACATCTGTGTGCTTAATCATGCACAGAGAAACTCGTGACATGGTCTAAAATTTGAAGCTTATGCTTCCTCACAATGCAAGTGATACTTCTCATATAGTGTGCTTAAGTAACTGCTCACTTGACACAAATTCATTCGAGAGGTATCCATGGATCCTTTAAAGACACCTCTCATCTCCACCAGGCTGTTCTCCTGGCACTGGAAACTATCTTTGTTTCAGTCTAGGAGACAGGTATCAACCCTACAGACTAGACGAAAACATCATGATGAGAAGGTGTGTTTCTGAGGTGTCTCATACAACCCCAATTCCAATGAAGTTGGGACGTTGTGTAAAATGTCAATCAAAACAGAATACAATGATTTGCAAATCATCTTCAACCTATATTCAGTTGAACACATCACAAAGACAAGGTATTTAATGTTCAAACTGATAAACTTTATTGTTTTTGTACAAATATTTTCTCATTTTGAAATGGATGCCTGCAACATTTTTCAAAAAAGCTGGGGCAGTGGTATGTTAACCACTGTGTTACATCACCTTTCCTTCTAACAACACACAATAAGTGTTCGGGAACCGAGGACACTCATGATTGGTTATAAAAGGAGCATAACCAAAAGTCTCAGCCGTTCACAAGCAAAGATGGGCCGAGGATCACCACTTTGTGAACAACTGCATGAAAAAATAGATCAACAGTTTAAGAACAGTGTTTCTCAATGTTCACTTGCAAGGAATTTAGGGATTCCATCATCTACAGTCCATAATATAATCAGAAAATTCAGAGAATCTGGAGAACTTTCTACATGTAAGCGGCAAGGCCGAAAACCAGCACTGAATGCCCGTGACATGCAATCCCTCAGGCGGCACTGCATTAAAAACCAACATCATTTTGTAAAGGATCTTACCGCATGGGCTCAGGAAAACTTCAGAAAACCATTGTCAGTTAAATGGTAAATGGACTGCATTTATATAGCGCTTTTCCATCTGCATCAGATGCTCAAAGCGCTTTACAATTATGCCTCACATTCACCCCGATGTCAGGGTGCTGCCATACAAGGTGCTCAACTACACACTTGGAGCAATACAGGATTAAAGGCCTTGCCCAAGGGCCCCGAGTGATTTTCCAGTCAGGCGGGGATTTGAACCCATGATCTTCTGGACTCAAGCCCAACACCTTAACCACTAGACCATCACCTCCCCTAGTTAACAGTTAACACAGTTTGTCGCTACATCTACAAGTGCAAGTTAAAACTCTACCATGCAAAGTGAAAGCCATACATCAACAACATCCAGAAATGCCGCCGCCTTCTCTGGGCCCGAGCTCATTTGAAATGGACAGACGCAAAGTGGAAAAGTGTGCTGTGGTCTGATGAGTCCACTTTTCAGATTGTTTTTGGAAATCATGGATGTCGTGTCCTCTGGACAAAAAAGGAAAAAGACTTTCCAGATTGTTACCAGCAAAAAGTTCAAAAGCCAGCATCTGTGATGGTATAGGGGTATATTAGTGCCCATGGCATGGGCAACTTACACATCTGTGATGGCACCATCAATGCTGAAAGGTACATCCAGGTTTTGGAGCAACACATGCTGCCATCCAGCAACATCTTTTCAGGAACGTCCCTGCTTATTTCAGCAAGACAATGCCAAACCACATTCTGCACGTGTTACAACAGTGTGGCTTCGTAGTAAAAGAGTGCGGGGTACTAGACTGGCCTGCGTGTAGTCCAGACCTGTTGCCCATTGAAAATGTGTGGTGCATTATGAAGTGCAAAATACGACAACGAAGACCCCGGACTGTTGAACAACTGAAGTCGTACATCAAGCAAGAATGGGAAAGAATTCCACCTACAAAGCTTCAACAATTAGTGTCCTCGGTTCCAAAATGCTTATTGAGTGTTGTAAGAAGGAAAGGTGATGTAACACAGTGGGAAACATACCACAGTCCTAGCTTTTTTGAAACGTGTTGCAGGCATCCATTTCAAAATGAGCAAATATTTGCACAAAAACAGTAAAGTTTGAACATTAAATATCAGTTTGAACATTACATATCTTGTCTTTGTGGTGTATTCAACTGAATATAGGTTGAAGAGGATTTGCAAATTATTGGATTCTGTTTTTAATTTACATTTTACACAATGTCCCAACTTCACTGGAATTGGAATTGTATGCAAAGAGGCTGACGCTGCAGATACGCAGAGTTATATACAGAAGTTAGCCCTCACCTAAAAGATAAAAATGATGTTTTTTCAGCATTACAAATTTGCAAATAACTGACATGCATTGATTTGCTTTAAAATTGAAGATAGAGTGTGAAAATCTGAACTGTCTGAGGATTTGTGTGCTGTAAAAAAGCTTTCAAACATCTGTTGCATTGTGTCCGGTAATTTATGTACAGTCCATAATGGTCTCAGAATAAGGACAGCACCTGGGTTATATACAATATTAAAAACAACATGTACAGTGGGGTAAAAAAAAAGTATTTAGTCAGCACCTGATTGTGCAAGTTCTCCTACTTAGAAAGATGAGAGAGGTCTGTAATTTTACCAAAAAAATTTATTTTGGTTTCATCTGACCACATGATATTCTCCCAATCCTCTTCTGGATCATCCATATGCTCTCTGGCAAACTTCAGACAGGCCTGGACACGTACTGGCTTAAGCAGGGGGACACACCTGGCACTGCAGGATTTGAGTCCCTCTCTGCGTAGTGTGTAGACTTTGTTACTTTGGTCCCAGCTCTCTGCAGGTCATTCATCAGGTCCCTCTGTGTAGTTCTGGGATTTTGGTTCACCGTTCTCATGATCATTTTGACCCCACAGAATGACTTCTTGCGTGGAGCCCCAGATCGAGAGAGATTATCAATGGTCTTGTATGTCTTCCACTTTCTTACAATTGCTCCCACAGTTGATTTATTCACACCAACCTGCTTGACTATTGTAGATTCACTCTTCCCAGCCTGGTGCACATCTACAATTGTCTTCCTGGTGTCCTTCGACAGCTCTTTGGGCTTTGCCATGGTTGAGTTTGGAGTCTGACTGTTTGAGGCTGTGGACAGGTGTCTTTTATACAGATAACAAGTTCAAACAAATGTCATTAATACAGGTAACAGGTGGAGGACAGAAAAGCTTCTTAAAGAAGAAGTTACAGGTCTGCGAGAGCCAGAAATCTTGCTTGTTTGTATGTGACCAAATACTTATTTTCCACCATAATAATTTCTTTAAAAATCCTACAATGTGATGTCCTGGATTTTTTTATTTTTATTTTGTCTCTCATAGTTGAAGAGAACCTATGATGAAAATTAAAGACCTCTCTCATCTTTCTAAGTAGGAGAACTTGCACAATCAGGAGATGACTAAATACTTTTTTACCCCACTGTATATTCTTATTTTCCAAGTATTTTTCTGCTTATAAAATTCATACTGACATCTTAAAGTGTGTATCACTGGTAAATAGAATGTCAAATGAGCTGACTATTCTAAATAAATAAAGAATTTTGAAAACACTGATGTACAGGGATGAAAGTGGTGAAAAATGAAAAAAGCTGAAACATAAAATTACTAGGGGGGTCTGGGGGCATGCCCCTCTAGAAAATTTTTGAATTCTTGAAGCTCTGAAATGCAATCTGGGGCTATTCCAGACAATAAATTGCAGTGAGTGCAGCACCCAATTTTGGTGAGAAAAAAACCCCTATTTTCCTTATTCAAAATCACTCCTCTAACTGCCATGAACACTCACATCTACTAGATGGGAGTGTGAATACCAATTGCCACACATTCACTATAAGAATTAACAAACAGAATTATCAGTTTTCAAATTGCCTTTTTTTTTTTTACAAATGAAAAAAAATATGACATATTTACAAATACAGCTTGATTTGTAAAAACCAACACACACATTACAGTAACTTGTGCATTGGTTTTTACACACACACACACACATATATATATATATATATATATATATATATATAAACCTACCAACCACTGATGACAGGAAGCTCATTTTCCCATAATGCCTTTTTGCATGTGTGTCTGTAAATGCTCAAACCTTCCAAATTAGTGCATTATTTTAAAACTACAACATATAGCTGATATTTTCATTTTGTAAAAAATGACAGAGGTGACATTAATTTCGATAATTTATCCAGAATTAGTTTCTTTAAATTCAGCCTAAAAGCTATCGGTTTAACTTTTAGCTGTAACCTACACCAAATTTTTTAGGGGTTTATCAGTTTAGCTTTATAAAAGTTAACTTGTCAGTTAGCGGATTAATAGTTAACAAAGCTAACGTTTTGGTTAGCATGTGCCCACCACTCTCTGGACCCCAGAAAGACTAGCTGAGGTTTTGGTGTCAGCTAAAGGGGATCCTTTTAAATAAGAAATAAACAATAAACAATGTGAATGATGACAGTACAACTATCCTTCCTTTAAGTCTACTAATTAGGGGTTCACTCCCAAGGTGAGAATTGTTGACAAAAAACATAAAGGACCAATACAGCAGACAGTTAGGGCTGTATGTTGTTTTAGGGGATTCACTGGAACACCTCATCCACACAGACATTGCGATTACAGAGTGAGATTGGTGTTGCGTACTTTTGTTTCCGTCGTAGTTTTCTTTCTCCCATGCACATTTAGGTACCATTTCCTGCATTTTGGTGCATAGTTCATCATAAAATACAATCACAGACAAAAGACACTTTCATACCTGTCAACTCTGGGAAATGTCAGAAAGGGAGATTTTTTTTTTTGCCATAAACTTATCATGAATCTACAACCCACCCTTGAGCCTTGTAGAGCACTGTGGCTCCCCCCCCCCCCTTCTTTCTTATTAATTAGTTAATTATTTAATCCTAATTATGAATTCCTTATTTAATTCATTCGTTCGTTCATTCATTAATTGCACAGTATGTATAACAGTAAAAAAAAGTCCAGTAGAGGTAAGTGGCATTCTTTGCAGCCTTGAGTTTATCTTTTGTAGGTTTGAAGTCACTGGCCTTGCAATCTTAGCTGAGTCTGAATCAAAATCAGACTTGAATTGATTGCCAAGTAAGTTTGCACATACAAGGAATTGGATCTGGTGTTCTTGGATCAATAAGAAAAGAAAAGTAAAACACTTCTATAAGAAGTAAAAGAATCAAATAGACAAAACTATATTCACTGTTAAATAAATAAAATGGAATGGCACAGTAGAGTACAGGTGCAGCTAAGAAGAGCACACAAAGTGTCATTGGCTGTCTGTTCTGTTCTTTCACTTAAAATGCATTTGAAAGAGGGATGATCATGCACAGAAGACCCTCTACCTGGAAAGCTGCTGCTGCCCTCCAGAGCGCACGCGCGGGCTCCTATCTGACCTCTCAGTCCCCATCAGGGATGTCCGCTTGTCTGCTGCCACTGCTTGTTACTACACAATTTATTTATTTATTTATTTTTTTAAGTCCTTGTAGTCACAATTAAACAGCTAGATGAATATCTCCGTTTTACAGACTCAGCGGCCCCGCAGAGGGTCTTGACGCTGTCCGTTGTTCATCTGTCAGCGGTCCTCGCTTGTGAACTTTGATATCGGGAGATTTTAAGTATGAATCAGGAGGTCGGAAGATAACTCTCCAAATCGGGAGACTCCTGACGGTATCGAGAGAGTTGACAGGCAAGCACTTTATAATCTGTTTTTTTTTATTCATTTGATCTTGAATTGTACAATGTTGAATGTGATGAAATGGGGGGAAGCGTGCACCCCCTGGATCTGCCCCTGAAATCTGCATGTCTATTTGTTTTCTTGCAAGTGATCATGGTAAAGGTGAGGATGAGGCTGTCAGAAGTCCATTGTCCAAGTACCTGGCAGCTACGAGGACAGGACAGACTATTTTGGACAGGCTATTTCCGCCCTCTCACAGACTTTGTTATGACAATCCCACCTGTTTTGTACACTGGTTGCTGTATATAAAATAATTATTTCATAGCGGATTAATTATTTTCTGTCAGAGTCTGGCTGTTGAAAACACCTCTAATTATTTGTAATGTTTATATTATAATGGCTTGGTAAAACAGTTGCATGTTCATTTCTTCTTATATATATAATCTACATTTATATATTGTTTGCGCAATTTTCATATATGTGGCTCATTATTCGAATAATCACTGAAATTTCTGACAAATCCATACAAGGCTCATTATTCATGGCTTTGTTATTCTGTGAGACCAAACCTTTAGCGTTATGCTCAGAGATGAGCCACGTTAGCCGAATAATCAGCCTGTAAGAGCCACTATTCCCCCTCATTTCTTGAATAACTCGACTCGCACAGATTCTGACTGGATCAAGATCTGAGAAACCATGGTCATATCTGTTACCAACAGTATCTTCTGACACAGAAACAGAGTCTCTGGTTTTAATTTTAAAACCAGTCCAGCTTGCAATTGTTTGTTTTTCCTCTACAGAATGCCTTGAAAGTATCCATTTCAATGGTTTGCCCCTTGCAATTGCAGCTTCTACAGTGTTCACCTCCAACACTGGATGTAAGTAGTGAGTGGGGACCAGTTCTTTCTCCTTAAATGTATGCCTCAAGTTCCTGGTCTTTAGTACAAACAAATCTTTGTTTTGTTTTCCTAATACTTGGCAATGAAACACCGTAGACTTTAGGTTGAACAGTAATACCATTGACCCTGTGTGCTGTTCCCTTGCCTAAGAGGGCTTCTTCAAGCAGTGGTGGGCACAGTTCCACTAATCCGCTAACCGCTAATTAGCAAAGATAATGTTTTCATTATCAGATTAGCTTTTCAGATAACTTTGAAAACCATCATCGGACCAATTATCTTCCGATAACTTTTGATCCAATAATTTTTAGACCACTAACATATTTTTGCAGACGTAGTAAACAAAGCTTAACAGTTACAAATGTTTATGAAGTCCATAATCAGTTGAGTACCTACCTGTTAAATGTTTTGTAGTAGATGCGCAGTTCTATCCTCTGCAAACAGAGGAGAGCTGGTTCTAGAAGAAACCGCTCTATCCTCTGCAGGCAAAGGAGAGCTGGTCACAGAAAAGAAAACAAACTCATTTCTTTTGACCCCATACTGATATGCTGGTAATATCACCCAAGTCATCCAGAGGCACAGAGTTTTAAACTTATGGTTAAAATTTTAACCAAACTAATTTCGGACAAGTTATTTAAATTAATGTCACGTCTGAAGTTTTATAAAGTGAAAATATCAGATATATGTTTTAGTTTTAAGGTAATGCACTAATTTTGAAGGTTTTAGTGTGGACATGCTGTGATGAGAGGTGCATTATGGGTATCTCAGTACATTCACAACAGAAGAAATGCATTTAAGACGCACTGACCAGGCTCCACATGGACAACAGCATTAAACTCTTTGTACAACACCTGGCAAAAATTATGGAATCACTGGCCTTGGAGGATGTTCATTCAGTTGTTTAATTTTGTAGGAAAAAAGCAGATCACAGAAATGACACAAAACTAAAGTCATTTCAAATGGCAACTTTCTGGCTTTAAGAAACACTATAAGAAATCAAGAAAAAAAATTGTGGCAGTCAGTAACGGTTACTTTTTTAGACCAAGCAGAGGGAAAAAAACATGGACTCACTCAATTCTGAGGAATAAATTATGGAATCACCCTGTAAATTTTCATCCCCAAAACTAACACCTGCATCAAATCAGATCTGCTCGTTAGTCTGCATCTAAAAAGGAGTGATCACACCTTGGAGAGCTATTGCTCCAAGTGGACTGACATGAATCATGGCTCCAACACGAGAGATGTCAATTGAAACAAAGGAGAGGATTATCAAACTCTTAAAAGAGGGTAAATCATCACGCAATGTTGCAAAAGATGTTGGCTGTTCACAGTCAGCTGTGTCTAAACTCTAGACCAAATACAAACAACATGGGAAGGTTGTTAAAGGCAAACATACTGGTAGACCAAGGAAGACATCAAAGCGTCAAGACAGAAAACTTAAAGCAATATGTCTCAAAAATCGAAAATGCACAACAAAACAAATGAACAAATGGGAGGAAACTGGAGTCAATGTCTGTGACCGAACTGTAAGAAACCACCTAAAGGAAATGGGATTTACATACAGAAAAGCTAAATGAAAGCCATCATTAACACCTAAACAGAAAAAAACAAGGTTACAATGGGCTAAGGAAAAGCAATAGTGGACTGTGGATGACTGGATGAAAGTCATATTCAGTGATGAATCTCGAATCTGCATTGGGCAAGGTGATGATGCTGGAACTTTTGTTTGGAGTGATTCCATATTTTTTCCCTCTGCTTGGTCTAAAAAAGTAACCGTTACTGACTGCCACAATTTTTTTTCCTGATTTCTTATAGTGTTTCTTAAAGCCAGAAAGTTGCCATTTGAAATGACTTTAGTTTTGTGTCATGTCTGTGATCTGCTTTTTTTTCTACAAAATTAAACAACTGAATGAACATCCTCCGAGGCCGGTGATGCCATAATTTTTGCCAGGGGTTGTAGAAGCAGGCAGAATAGTTTGCTGATTCATAGAAGCCGCCATCTTCTGCAAGCATAATGCTGTGTCATTCTCCTGAAGTTGGGAATAGGATACAGCATGTCCCAGGCGATTGAGGGTATGGATGATTTCAACATTACCAGTGAGTGTCTTAACAGCATATGGGAGCAACCAATGTGTTGGAGGCTTTTGCCGTCCACAGGTCACTGCGTATCCTGAGTGAAGGATTTGATAAGAGCTGCCACTCTCCGAGATGGGGCTTTGTTGTCTGGATCACCTGCCAGAAGTCCCAGCAAAAACCTTTCAAGGTGATATGATATACTGAATGGCACACTGTCAATCTCTGAAGGGTGATGTGGCCATGGTGTTGATTTCCTGTCATTTTCTATGACTGATCTAATATGAGCTGAGGATTTGTCAATCTCCTTTGAAATTTCTTTGGACTTCCACATGTCAAGTTCTCTCTTTAGTGTCTGGTTTTTGATGACCACATCTCTAAGTGCAAGGGTGTCTGGAGCCACAAGGAGTTTTCTTCTATCATCTAAAATGATCTGCACTGACTTGCCAAGCTCGCTTTCACGTTTTCTGCAGAGATGCTTTTTGGTTGATTCTTTTAGCTCTTTAATGCCTCTGTTCTGGATCTAGTTTTCTTTTTGAGGTAGATATTTGGATAACTGCTTTCTTTTCTACTATTTCAGTTTGTTTGAATCCTAGAAGGTCTGTGAATGCTGCTTCCATTTCCTGATAGTGGGATTCAGAGTCATCAGTTTCTTCTTCATTCTTGTCTTCATCCGATTCACGTGTGTGATCCTTCTACCAGGATGAGTGATGATGGGCCTCAGCAGCAATGTCTCTGGTACCGCTATGATTTTCTTATCTTGTCTCTTGGTTGCTAGAATATGTAGCTTTTCATCAACTCTCAATTCAATAGCTTTGGTCAGTTTTTCTCTTGTATATGACCTCTTCATATATTTGACTATTTCACAGAATATACAACCCCAATTCCAATGAAGTTGAGCCGTTGTGTGAAATGTAAATAAAAACAGAATACAATGATTTGCAAATCCTCTTCAACCTATATTCAGTTGAACACACCACAAAGACAAGATATTTAATGTTCAAACTGATAAACTTTATTGTTTTTGTACAAATATTTTCTCATTTTGAAATGGATGCCTGCAACACATTTCAAGAAAGCTGGGACAGGGCAAAAAAGACTTGGAAAGTTGATGAATGCTCAAAGAACATCTGTTTGGAACATTCCACAGGTGAACAGGTTAATTGCAAACAGGTGAGTGTTATGATTGGGTATAAAAGGAGCATCCCCAAAATGCTCAGCCGTTCACAAGCAAAGATGGGGTGAAGACGACCACTTTGTGAACAACTGCATGGAAAAAAATAGTCCAACAGTTTAAGAACAATTGCAATTTAAGTTTAAATTCAAGTGCAAGGAATTTAGGGACTCCCTCATCTACAGTCCATAATATAAACAGAAGATTCAGAGAATCTGGAGAACTTTTACACGTAAGCGGCACAGCCGAAAACCAACAGTGAATGCCTGTGACTGATCCCTAGGCAGCACTGCATTAAAAACCGACATCATTGTGTAAAGGATCTTACCGCGTGGACTCAGGAACACTTCAGAAAATCATTGTCAGTTAACACAGTTTGTCACTACATCTACAAGTGCAAGTTAAAACTCTACCATGCAACGCGAAAGCCATATATCAACAACATCCAGAAACACCACCGCCTTCTCTGGGCCCGAGCTCATTTGAAATGGACAGACGCAAAAGTGGGAAAGTGTGCTGTGGTGTGATGAGTCCATATTTCAAATTGTTTTTGGAAATCATGGACGTCGTGTCCTCCGGACAAAAGAGGAAAAAGACCATCCAGATTGTTACCAGCGCAAAGTTCAAAAGCCAGCATCTGTGATGGTATGGGGGGTGTGTTAGTGCCCACAGCATGGGCAACTTACACATCTGTGATGGCACCATCAATGCTGAAAGGTACATCCAGGTTTTGGAGCAACACATGCTGCCATCCAAGCAACATGTTTTTCAAGGACGTCCCTGCTTATTTCAGCAAGACAATGCCAAGCCACATTCTGCATGTGTTACAACAGCGTGGCTTCATAGTAAAAGAGTGCGGGTACTAGACTGGCCTGCCTGCAGTCCAGACCTGTCACCCACTGAAAATGTGTGGCACATTATGAAGAGCAAAATACGACAACAGAGACCCCGGACTGTTGAACAACTGAAGCCGTACATCATACAAGAATGGAAAATAATTCCACCTACAAAGGTTCAACAATTAGTGTCCTCAGTTCCCAAACGCATATTGAGTGTTGTTAGAAGGAAAGGTGTCCCAGCTTTTTTGAAACGTGTTGCAGGCATCCATTTCAAAATGAGCAAGTATTTGCACAAAAACAATAAAGTTATCAGTTTGAACATTAAACATCTTGTCTTTGTGGTGTATTCAATTAAATATAGGTTGAAGAGGATTTGCAACTCATTGTATTGGGGTTGTATAACCATATGTATACTGACAAGACCTTGTTTCTATTTCATCAGGAAATAACCATCATTTGAGATATATTTCTTAATTAAGTTGTTACCATAACAGAATAATAAAAAAAAACAAAAAACCTGCTAAACAGGCCATATTTGGTGGCCTTTGTGCAAAATGCCTTACCAAATATTGTGCAAACTGAATAAGAGTATGCTCATTGTCTGTATTAACCACAAAAACATAGGTTTACACACCAAATTTGCTTCTCTAGCATGTCCGAGTGAGCAACAGTATGATGCCCAAAATACTAAGGCAGCCAATTTGAAATATGCCCATAAAAATTAAAAGCTGCTGTGGCTGCATTGACATCACTTTTCTGTCTCAAGGGGACTTGAACTTTTAATAAAATAATAGGTTACTCCCCTCCCCCAGGTGAGCCAAACAACTCCTCTGGCCCACTGTCTAATAAGAGATTTTAGATAAACACTCAAGACACTGTATAGGTAAAGAATTTCAGATTCAAAGGATGTGAGGGCTTTACAATGATAAAATATTAAATGAATGCAGAGTGAGATAGGATTCGAGTAGATAAGATTTGATTAGATAGAACTTTATTAATCCCTTGGGAAGACTCCCTCAGGGAAACTGAGGTTCCAATAGCATTGTATAGCAGCAAAAGTGAAAATAAAAAACAATTTGCAAACGTCAATATGAATACACAAAGGTAAATACCAGAAATAGACCCTGTGCAAATGACGTCACGAAACTTCCGTTCCACCTTGTTGGGGGACAAACAAGACGCGCACACTAGCTAGCTGCAGATATTTGCGATAAAATGCAGAGTTTTTGTGGTATAATCGGCTGTCGTAATCGTAAGAACAGGGAAACTAATCACAGTTTCTTCATGTTACCGGCAATTATCGAGCATGACGGAGAAAATACGTGAGAACTGTCTTCAAAGAGGAGAGCAATCTGGCTAGCACGGATAGCTAGAAGTGACCTTACATCCAAGTCCAGTTTGGCCAATCTACGGATCTGTTCGGATCATTTCATTAAAGGTCAGTCTCCCTATTTAACTAGTGCATTTTATGTACAGTATTTATTTCACTTATAAATCCTAGAATATGCAAAACTGTCAATATGTACATGCAGTTGAGTAACCACACACACTGCGTGTGTGCTTTTTAATGTGTTTTTAATGTGTTTGGTGTGTGCTTTTTTCCGAGTGTTTGGCGCGTGTGTGCGTGTGCTTTTTAATGTGTTTTTAATGTTTGGTGCGTGCTTTCTTCCACGTTTGGCGCGTGTGTGCTTTTTAATGTGTTTTTAATGTGTTTGGTGCGCGCTTTTTTTCTGAGTGATTTTCACCTTTTCTTTGTATGTAACTTTATCCTCCGCGCGTAAATTAGCTTGATATTCACTCTCTTCAACGCTTCTTTCTACATCGTCCGCCATGTTGGAGTGTTTGCTTGTCCTCCAACATGGCGGGGGGGCGGGACCCAGTGACGTTATTGCACAGGGTCTATACTACTCGCTACTGGTTTACTGGCTACTATTGTTCCTCTCCTTCCAGTCCTCAGTCTTCCTCCCCCCCCAAATGAGGAGTTGTACAGTCTGATGGCCTGAGGTTTTTCAGTCTGTTGGTCCTGCACTTGGGAAGGAGCAATCTGTGGCCGAAGAGGCTCCTCTGGTTGCTGATGACGGTGTGCAGAGGGTGACTGGCATCATCCATAATGTCCAGCAGTTTGTCCAGTGTTCTCTTCTCTGCCACCATCACCAGAGAGTCCAGCTTCATGCCAACCACAGAGCCAGTCCGCCTGATCAGTTTGTCCAGCCTGGATGTGTCCTTCTTGGATGTACTGCCCCCCAGCAGACCACAGTGTAAAAGAAGACGCTGGCTGCCACTGACTGGTAGAACATCCTCAGGAGTTTCCTACAGATGTTACAGCCCGCATTGTCCCTTCCTGTACAGGTGGTTGGGGTGGGTTGTCAAGTCCAGTTTGCTGTGCAGTCACAGCCCGAGGTACATGTAGGAATCCACAGCCTCCGCCTCAACTCCCTCGATCAGAACTGGTCGCAGTCTTGGTCTGGTCTTCTCAAAGTCAATGACCAGCTCCTTTGTCCTCGAGGTTTCACGCTCTAGATGGTTTGTGTGGCACCAGGCAGCAAAGTATTAAATTATGTTATCAAATACCATCCACAGTATCATAAAGAAGGAATTTAACTATATCGTTTTCATCATTAATAAAAGCGAATATTCTATCCAAGCATGCACAAAATTCAGACAACTCTGGCACTTCCAACAGTTCTACAAAATTTCCAATAAAATGTTTGGTGACATTAAATGCACTGGACCATATTGCAAAACAATAATTTGAACAAAACACAACTAAAAATTGGTATCAAGTTGTATATTTTCAAATGTAGACAGCTATAACCCACTGCACACAAAGATAAGGATTTGGGCACTTCAAAGGTTTTTATTTGAACACAAGATCATTTCAGCGGTGTTCAGCTCAAGTCTGTTCCTATTCTTTGTTACTATCTCTCCTATTTTGGAGAAGACCCTCTCACACAGCACATACGTTGCTGGCATATGAAGATAGATTTTGTCCAGCTTGTAAAGAGTTGGATAAACAGCAGTTTAGCAGTTTGGCTTTCCTTACTTTCTGTATAACCTGTTCTGAAATAGTTCTATTATAATTTATATGTCATGATATATATCATTATCATAAGAGGCTGCACTGTATATTGCAACATAGATTTTAGGCCATATCACCCACCCCTACAATATATGAAAAAACTGTGGGCTCCAGGCTGTTCACAAACAAAGAAACAAGCAAACAGGAGCAAAACATAAAAAAGAAAAAAAAAAAATTAAAATACATACATGTGGGCATACAGACTGGGTGGAGGGAGCCAAGGGCTCAACCTTTCTTAGGTGTAACTGTGGGGAGTTCCAAGAGGAAAAAAAAGATTAGGATGATTGGACTAATCCACCCACTCACTAATAATAATTATAATAATAATGACAACCACAAAGTACCCTTTGTTGTGCTTTGAGGAAGAAACCTCAAGCAGACCAGACTCAGAGGGGTGACCAATTGTTTTGCCCATATTAACAATAACAAAGATTATCAAACATACAAAACAGCTATGATAGAACATTAATAAGCATTTATATAATAAAAATCCAGCTAAAATTGTAACTGGGGGCCTGCGATGTGGTCATAATAATAATAATAATAATAATAATAACAACATCTCAATATTTGCTGTGATTTTGATAGTAACAATAATTAGCTGACATTCTTCAAAGGTGTGTTTGTAAAAGTCGTATAACAATGTAATATAATTTATTTAATATAATTATATAATTTATACAATTATTATAATATATGCAATATATAATTACAATTAAATAAATACAAATGACCATGTAATATTATTAAGCCATTGCAGATTGTGGGGAATCCTGTTCCTGTTACCTGCTTCCCCATCAGGGTCTCTTTATTCAATGAGGTTAACCTTTATTTAATGAAGTTAGTCCCACTGAGATCAAGATCTCTTTCACAAAAGAGACCGGGAAAAGTTCTTTTTAACCTTCCAATTCTCCTAACCCGCATGTCTTTGGATGTGGGAGGAAGCCAGAGCACCTGGAGGGAACCCACACAAACAAGGGGGGGACATGCAAATTCCACACAGTAAGGATACAGGTGGGAGATGACCCCATGACTTTCTTGCTGTGAGGCAACAGTGCTAACCACTAATCCACCTTGCTGACTTTGTCATCTGCTTCAGATTAATTTGGCTCAAACGTGTTAGGCTGATCACCAAATGCTATGCCAATGTTATATTCTCTGTCACTGTCTGAAGTGTTTATCTCATATGAGCTTTCAGACACTGACAGAATGACATTTCCATTATTTTTGTCAGAGCTGCCTGTGGGGAGCCGACACTGTTTGCATGTCGTGAGTGGCCTGAGAGCAGTACAGGGGGCCTTCTGATGTCCCTTACAGACATCACACTAAGACTGGAGCGTTGCAGCTGCTTTTTGCGTTGTGAGGCCAAGCAATGCTGCTGCATGGGGAATAATTTGCCAAAATAATGTGGGTTAGGTTCACAGTTCGATCATTCAATAATTTTTAACAAAAAAAAAAAAAAAAAAACACATGACCCTTGACAGAGAAGAAAATTTTCTGTTCGGATGAGACAAAGATCGAGTTGTTTATCCACAACAACCACAGCCATATTTGCAGGAGGAGAAGGTGAGGCGTTGAACCCAAAGAACACTGTTACACATGGTGGTGGCAGCATCATGCTCTGGGGTGTTTGGCTGCCCAGATCTTGATGAAAATTAATAGTGCATGTACATTTATATCACATCCCTTTCAAAATAAATAAATCAACCTCACCTTTTTGTGTTGTACCGAAGGCTTTCCGGGCTCTGGCACTGACAGATGAATGGGAGCACAACCAAAACGACCACAAGGACTCCCATGATGCCACGGTTATCACACCGCACCTACTGCTGATGTGGAGACTGCAAATGTGGAAAAGAGGTTGTAAGGATGCATATCTGACATTTAACCGAACCTCCAGCAAGGTTTACAATCACAATATTTAACGCAAATGCAACCAATCCCCTGAACTCTGCAAATTTTGACCAATCACTGCAATTTTTCTACAAATCTGACCTTCATTTCTCACAGGTGTCACCTGTCATATCAGCTCCCAGAAAAAAACACTGAGCTAAGTATGGAACCAAAATCACTTCCTTGTTTCTCTTTGAGAAAAAACAAAGACTTGCAACATGAATATCTACATGAATATTTACCAAAAAGAAGTACTGATTATTATGTTTCGTACTGTGTGGAATGTCATGGTTGAACTCAAATGAAATTCCTTAATGGGGCAGTGGAATCTCATTTGAACCCCTGCATGATATCGCAGGATTTAACCACTTCTGGGGACAACCTGCCATTGCGCAACACAAACACAGCATCACTTCACATGGAAAGATGGTGTACTGTTTTGTTCGGGAGCAGTTGTGCCCGTAAGTTTTAGCGAGATGTCTTCTTCTTTGTCTTTCGGCTGTTCCCGTTAGGGGTCGCCACAGCACATCAATCGTTTCCATCTCACCCTGTCCTCTGTATCTTCCTCTGTCACACCAACCACCTGCATGTCCTCTCTCAGCACATCCATGAACCTCCTCTTTGGTCTCCCTCTTCTCCTCCTGCCTGGTGGCTCCATCCTCAGCATCCTTCTCCCTATATACCCTGGGTCCCTCCTCTGCACATGTCCAAACCATCTCAATCTCGCCTCTCTGACTTTGTCTCCAAACCGTCCCACCTGAGCTGTCCCTCTGATATGTTCATTCCTAATCTTGTCCATTCTTGTCACTCCCAAAGAGAATCTCAACATCTTCAGCTCTGCCACCTCCAGCTCTGCCTCCTGTCTTTTTGTTAGTGCCACTATCTCTAAACCATACAACATAGCTGGTCTCACTACTGTTTTGTAAACTTTCCCCTTCACTCTTGCTGATATTCTTCGGTCACAAATCACTCCTGCCACCTTTCTCCACCCACTCCACCCTGCCTGCACTCTCTTCTTCACCTCTCTACCACACTCTTCATTACTTTGAACAGTTGACCCCAAATATTTAAACTCATCTACTTTCACCACTTCTACTCCTTGTAACTGCACTATTCCACTGGGCTCCCTCTCATTCACACACATATACTCAGTCTTGCTTCTACTGACTTTCATTCCCCTTCTCTCCAAAGCATATCTCCACTTCTCCAGACTAGACTCAACTTGCTCTCTACTGTCACTACAGATCACAATGTCATCTGCAAACATCATAGTCCATGGGGACTCCTGTCTGATCTCATCTGTCAACCTGTCCATCACTATTCTTGTACATGTCCTGCACTACCCTAACATACTTCTCTGCCACTCCAGACTTCCTCATACAATGCCACAACTCTTCTCTTGGCACCCTATCATAAGCTTTTTCTAAGTCCACAAACACACAATGTAACTCTTTCTGTCCTTCTCTGTACTTTTCCAACAGTATTCACAGAGCAAACATTGCATCTGTAGTGCTCTTTCTCGGCATGAAACCATATTGCTGCTCACAGATCTTCATCTGTTTTCTAAGCCTAGCTTCTACTACTCTTTCCCATAACTTCATGCTGTGGCTGATCAGCTTTATGCCTCTGTAGTTACTGCAGCTCTGCACATCACCCTTCTTCTTGAAAATAGGAACCAGCACACTTCGTCTCCACTCCTCAGGCATCCTCTCACTTTCCAAGATTTTATTAAACAATCTGGTTAGAAACTCTACTGCCATCTCTCCTAGACATTTCCATGCCTCCATTGGAATCTCATCTGGACCAACTGCCTTTCCACTCTTCATCCTCTTCATAGCAGCCCTCACTTCTTCCTTGCTAATCTCTTTTACTTCCTGATTTACTCTCACCACATCATCCAGCCTTTTCTCTCGCTCATTTTCTTTATTCATCAACTCTTCAAAATATTCCCTCCACCTTCTCAGCACACACTCCTCACTTGTCAGCACATTACCATGTGCATCTTTTACAACCCTAACCTGCTGCACATCCTTTCCAGCTCTGTCCCTTTGTCTGGCCAATCGGTACAAGTCCTTTTCTCCTTCCTTACTATTCAACTTCTTGTACAGCTCGCAATATGCCTTTTCCTTTGCTTTTGCCACTTCTCTTCTCACCTTACGCTGCATCTCCTTGTACTCCTGTCTACTTTCTTCGTCTCTCCGACTATCCCAAAACTTTTTCGCCAGTCTCTTTCTCCTTATGCTTTCCTGGACCTCTTCATTCCACCACCAAGTCTCCTTGTCTTCCTTCCACTGTCCAGATGTCATACCCAGTACTGCCCTAGCTGTCTCCCTCACCACATCTGCAGTACTTTTCCAGTTGTCCAAAATTGCTTCCCCTCCAACTAGTGCTTCTCTCACCTGCTCGCTAAATTTCACACAACAGTCTTCCTCCTTCAGCTTCCACCATCTGATCCTTTGTTGAGCTCTCACTCTCTTCTTCTTCTTTACCTCTAAAGTCATCCTACAAACAACCATCCTATGCTGTCTAGTGACACTCTCTCCTGCTACCACCTTACAGTTTGTGATTTCTTTTAGCTTGCATCTCCTATAAAGAATGTAGTCCACCTGTGCGCACCTTCCTCCACTCTTATATGTTACCCTGTGCTCCTCCCTTTTCTTAAAGTAGGTATTCACCACAGCCATTTCCATCCTTTTTGCAAAATCAACTACCATCTGTCCTTCCCCATTCCTATCCTTGATACCATATCTACCCATTACTTTCTCATCACCTCCGTTCCCTTCACCAACATGCCCATTGAAGTCTGCTCCTTTCACCACTCTTTCATGCTTGGGCACACTCTCCACCACCTCATCTAACACACTCCAGAAATCTTCTTTCTCCTTCATCTCACAACCTACCTATGGGGCATTTGCACTGATGATATTCATCATCACCCCTTCAATTTCCAACTTCACACTCATCACCCTGTCAGACACTCACTTAACCTCCAACACACTTTTAACATACTCTTCCTTTAAAATGACCCCAACACCATTTCTCTTCCTGTCCTCACCATGGTACAACAACTTGTACCCACCGCCAATGCTCCTGCTCTTACTTCCCTTCCACTTGGTCTCTTGCACAGACAATATGTCTACCTTTCTCCTCTCCATCATATCAGCCAGCTCTCTCCCTTTACCAGTCATACTACCAACATTCAAAGTCCCCACTCTCATTTCCACCCTTCTAGTTTTCTTCTTCTCCTGCTGTTCGTGGCAATGTTTTCCTCCTCTTCTTCGTCGTCTTCGCCCAGCAGTAGCCCAATTTCCACCGGCACCCTGTTGGGCAATAGCACCGGTGGCGGACGTTGTTAACCCGGGCCGCGACCGATCCGGTATGGGAATTCGATTCTGAGTCTGCATTGTTGGGTTGGCTTGTTTTACGCCGGATGCCCTTCCTGACGCAACCCTCCTCATTTATCCGGGCTTGGGACCGGCACTCAGAATGTACTGGCTGCACACCCCATGTGGATGAGCGAGATGTAATGTAAAGAATAATGGAGCTGTCCCCGGAAGTACAATTTTTGCATCATATGCTCTTTCATTTAACCCCTTTATTGCCCACCCTCAAATGAAACTACGGTGCCCAATCCATAAACACTTCTACCACAAAACACATCTGAGGAACGGCTGCAAGACACAGCTAAACAACAAGACAAGTGATCATGGCAGATGCTGTTGCATCTTGACTTAATGCAAGTACTTAATGAATCAAGGTGAGTTAGATTAATAATGCTTGATGGTAAAGTTAGGTATTACTGTGTGTGACAGAGATAAAGAAAATAGTTTAAAAATTAAGTTTCATTGGAACAAATCTGCTTTGGTTATTAATGCATTATTCAGAATAATCACTACTAATTTTGCAATTTTTATGAGTTCCTGCAATGTCTTTTTTTTTTTTTAAATAAACACCTAGAAACACTGCAACATGCATTACATTTTTTTTTAAAGAAAAGCTACTGTGAAATCTACCTATAACAACCCCACACCTAAAACAAAATCCTGAATGGACTGATTTAACTTTCTTTCATTAGTGGCTGTTTATGGTTTTGTGGGTCTTCAATTCCTACTCATATGTATTTTAATACATATGAGTAGTCCTCATAATTTTAGGGCAAATGTCTTAAATACAGGGGTGATGTCAGACTTTGAACGAGAGATGAGACCACATGATATTGAATTTATGAGAATAAGACAATTTAACAGTTACTTTTTAATAAGATTTCAATGATAAAAATTATGAAAAAAAGCCTTTTCTGACTGAAAAATCACAAAATTCAAAACAATGCAAATGGATTTTTAAATGTTTTAACTAATAATCTTGTGATGAATGTCACTTCAGTTCTACTTTCTGAGTATGACTTATCTGAAGCAAAAGGCAGAACAAAACAGAAGCACTGTAAAGGGTTCTGCCGCAAACTAAAGTGCCTGGCTTCTTTCCAGTGTCATTTCTCAGGACTATCTTCAGACCTTATAACTCCACATGAGCTTCTAAATTCTATCTGAAGCTGTGTATGAGACCTTCTAACTAAACACCTTTCACCAAATTTAACAGAAAAAAATAAAAGCAGGGCAATACACAAAATTAACAAAACTAAGTTTTTCTTTGTCTTATTTTTTTATTCCAAACAATAAGTGCAAACCATAATCAAAGTAGTACTCAAAGTGCAAACAGAGACTGACCTCGTACAATTTTACTCGATCCCACAGCCGACTGTAGCACAGAGACAGAAATGCTTTTGCTTGTGTGACAAGTTGCCTGAAAAGGCGCTGTAGTTATGACACCACGCCTTTCTGAAAAGTTTAGAGATTTTCAACTTAAAGCATTCAGAATGGTCACAAAAAAGCCAATGTGAGTAAAAAAGAAGCCAAAGCACTGTTTATAAAAAAAACAACAAAAAAAAACACACTGCATGCTGCAGTATTTTTTCAGCTGCTGTAATCCACAACAGAGCTTTTCACCTCATTCAATTTATTTTATTTAAATATCACAAAATCAAAACCTTGTCTGACCTGAGCAAGCACACAGGTAACAGTAGGAAGGAAAAACTCCCCGCTGACGTTTTTTGATGAAAGAACATCAAGCAGACCAGACTCATTGCACCTTTGACACTTGCACGTATTTAACCCCTGCCGTGCCGGTCAATTCGTCATGCCAATGCGACCTGCTGTGTTCCATGGGACGCCACGCTTTGTGCCACTGGATACTGCAATATAAAATAATTATTTTGTCGCACATTAATCTTTTGCTCTCAGAGTTTGGCTGATGAAACCACCTGTAATCACTCTGGAATCACAGAGGAATTTTCTACAGCTGTTCTCATGCACTTCATGACATAGAGAACGCATTTGGAATCATCTCAAAGGTAATTATTTGTAATATTTATATTGTGATGGCTTGGTGAAACAGTTGCACTTTCATTCCTCCTTATGAGTATCTGCAAAATTATGTTTATGATAGATTTAACATCTCGTCATAATCGTTCAGATGAGTTGCACTGTGATGCGCTGACGCAATGACTCACATACTGTGTTTTTGTATTGTTTACGCTATGTTCACATGTAGTTCACAAAATTAATGCGTGCCAGAGATTCTGAACATTACAAAATTTTCTTTGTGCACTTGCATGCAGCCGTGCACAGTTTACAATGGTTTATAACGAGTTCACTCTCTGGCATGGCAGATTGTGTACCAGGTCAAGTGATACTACAGAGAAGAGTATTTCCTCCTAAATCAGGCCAAAGCAGGTAACTATTTACACACATAAGTAGGGCAGTCACAATTATTACAATATTCGCCAATCGCGATTATTTGTCATATTCGCGAATATTTTTCATAATTGCGATTACCGTGAATTATTTATTTTATCAACAAAGTTGCATAAACGACTCGGAATCTGACATCATGCAGCAGCAGTCGCACGCTGCCTCACTCACTCTGTTTTCCTCTCGTCCTGGTCGGATGGTTAGCGAGGCTCGGATAATAACATGGAGCGTGAGGAGGTTCTGGTTCGAAAGCCAAGCACCGCTGTGGATGCATTTCGGTTTTGTAGGGCTGGCTCGACTAGTCACGACTACGTCGACGATTGAAATCGTTAACAACTAATTTAGTAGTCGAAGAGTCTATTTTATTTAAGTCTTTGATTTTTCTCTCAATTCATAGTTTTAGGCAGCCGTCCTGCCGTCATTTGGACGTTCAAATTTTGAATAAGACGGCCGATTAGCAGCAGCCGTCTTGTTCAAAGCCTTTTAAAATGCACAGTTTACCGAAGGAGCTGTGTGTGTGTGTGTGTGTGTGTGTGTGTGTGTGTGTGTGTGTGTGTGTGTGTGTGTGTGTGTGTGTGTGTGCGTGCGCGAGGGGTCAACTCGCTGCAGACTGAGGGAGCGAGATTCCTGAACGGAGGCACGAGACGTTACGTTCTGCTGTGAACCATCACGTGACACAGCGAGCGCAGAGCAGAGAGAGAAGATTTTAACCCGAGTGAACATATATATATATATATATATATATATATATATATATATATATATATATATATATATATATATATATATATATATATATATATATATACATATATATAACAAGCAGGGGTGGTGGCCAAGTGGTTAATGCACTTGGTTTCAGTTCAGAAGGTTCCGGGTTCACATCCCACCCCTGCCACATTTCTCCATGTAATGTGGAGTTGCGTCAGGAAGGGCATCCGGCGTAAAACTTGTGCCAATTCAACAAGCAGATCCACCTTGGATTTGCTGTGGCAACCCCAAGTGCAAACAAGGGAGCAGCCGAAGGGACTTACTATATATATAAAAACAAACCGTGGAGCTGCCTTTACTCTCTGTACTTTCTCTACCGGTGCGGTTCTGACAGCACCGTCCTGTTCACACCATGTGCGCGTCGTATACTGAATTTATGAGATCATGAGATGAAATAAATGGTCAAATAACCTTAAAAACATCCTTAAAAATTAGAATATATAAATGAACTGAGCAAAAATTACAGAAAAGCTGTGCAGTGATGTTCAGAGGCACAGATCACAAAAAGCTGAACTTTAACAGCTATTATTTTCCAAAGGTATGTATTTGTTCAATCTTGAGCTTAATGTCGTGTTCAAGCACAAAACGTGACTGATGAGGGAAAAAAGGATGACTTCAACACACTAAAATGAACTGGAGTCAGAATAAAAATACAAGCTGCTGATTTCTGTTATTTTCCAAAGTTATTAAGCTGTAGCTATATGTTTTAATTATTTCAAAGTGAGTTGCCTCTTATTGTATTCTGATTTATTTATACAAAAAAATATGGGGAGTCAAATCAGCCTGGATTGTTCTGTTCAGTTTATAAGTTTTCTGCACGTGTCCAGGTATTTTTTCCTTCTTTATAAGAGTTTGGTGTTTGCATTTGCTCCACAAAGTTTTAAAACACAATAAAATGTTCACACTTTTCTTTATAGCAGTTCTGAAATTTCAGAAATGCAACAGAAACAACGACAAATCAGAAAAAGTTGTGACTATTTGTAAAATGAAGATAAAAATAAAAATGTTGCACTATTCCCAGTATCTCCACTTAGAGAAGCCAAACGTTCTTCCAGAGTTGTGTAATCATACTACGATAGTAGAATATAAAGAAGGGAAAAAAGAAAAAAAATAGATATAATCGTCAATCGCAATTATTTGCCTGACAATTAATCGTCTCCAGAAATTCCTAATCGTGACAGCCCTACACATAAGTGGAAGAAAGAATGTTCATAAATTATTTAAATACCATAAACCTCAACCAAAACATCCTAATTTCCCCAGAGAAGCATAATCTCTGCTAGTCTATCACCATACCTTCACATGCACAACTAGCTCAGGCAGTGGACACTCTCATTCAGAGCTGAAACAACTAATAGAGTTAATCAATTAAAATCAATTATTAAAATAGTTGTCAACTAATTTAGTCATCGATTAGTTGCTAAAGAACTTTGTTTTACCGCAAATGTTTCGTTTCTTCCATATAATCAACCAAGCTTTGCTTTGAATCTTGAACCAATGAAGGAGTGCTTCGAGCTGCTGCTTCGTTGGTTTCATTTGTTTTATTTCGCTTTATCTTAGTTTTTCCACACTAAAACTCTAAAGAGCATATGTCTGTGAGGAATATTTACCTTTATGTTAAACTGACCTGTTATGGTCTTCTGAAAGAGTTGATAGATGTATTTTATGCCAACGCCGATGCTAACGCATTAGCATGTCTATGGCGTTTTCAATGTTAAAGTTAGCATTAAGCTGCTGGCATTTCAGCATGTTTGTGCATTTGTTTTCTGTATAATAATTAATGGCTCAGCATTTGTTGCTGTAAAAGAGTCAAATGTATTACAAATTCTAATATTTTTTCATTTATTTTTATTTATATATTAATAATAATAGCAACAATAGAGAAAGAAACATGAGTCACATGTGTCACTGTGAAATGACCACATAGTTTACAAGTTATTCAGAGAATGTTGCACATATAATGAGTCAGGCTACAGTTTTTGATTTAGGTTTTATGGTTAACTGGTTATGCTAATTGCTCATTTGCAGAAACAAAAATACCTCTTTTTTCACCATATATTTTATAACATTTATATGTTTCAATGTTGTTTTATGGCAACTCAGCACTTTAATAAAGCAATGCCATTTGAAATAATTATTTTTGTTCTTTATGTTTTATTTTTTATTATTTTATATTTCAACCGTCAAGGGGCATTTGATGATTTTTTAATTTTCAAGTATTTTATGTTTTCAAATAATGTTTTGTTGTTAAATAAAGTGATGAAAGGAGAGAAAATTGTTTCCCTGGCACATTTTTAAAAAATTCCCCGCTAATCTGATTAATCGATTAATCGTGTCGAAACCCCATCAGATTCATCGATGATCCAAATAATCGTTTGTTGCAGCCCTACACTCATTTTGGCCGAACAGTGATATACAGTTTCTGTATATTCTTTGTTAGAACGCACCCGCGGCCGACGTGCTTGATGAATTCCTGCGCAAAAAGTAGTTCCCAGATAATTGTGATATTCCTGTGAGATCATGAATATATCTCATCCAAATCAACTCTAAAATTTACCAGTAATAAAATTATAAAGAGAACTGATGTTTTAAGAGTGGCTATAATAAATATTTACGAAACTTAAAGTTTTGGAGCAAATTCACCTAATTCACCTAATTCCAAATTCACCGCTCAAGCACATTGTAAACATTGACACGATGGAGTTTGATGCAGAAGAGTTCAGAAATATATGATTGGAATGTTCTGATTATCATTTACAGATGGCGATGAAAGACTTGGGTGTTAACTTTGTGTTAAAGTCAGAACAAGAAGCTGCAATGAAAGAGATCTGGCAAGAGACACATTCTGCATGTTGCCCACAGGCACACTGCTCAGGTGTGGCACTCTCGCTGAGCTAGTGATGTGCATGAGAGTATGGCAAAAGTAGTCCGGTGAGCTATCCCACAATGCCAAAATAGCAGCGATGCCGTGACAACGAGAGCGCGATGCTGAGGAGTGTGGTCTATCACTTTATCACTCAACTAACAACTGCAGTCTGCACTTTACAGAATTCAAAACCAGCTTCACAGAGAAAACAGTAAACATCACAAGGCATTCCAGGAATCTCTCTGGGACGTTTTGATCCAACCCTTCCATAAAATGGCAGATCAACACTACTTTAACTTGTTCTGCACTACATAGCGTTACAAATGGAGATTAAGAAATTTACATGGTTTAGCACGGAGTGTGATATTTTCATTTGTAGTTGGAGGTTTCACGGCATACACTGTTAATTTGGACATGGTCTATGCCACTATGCTGCTCAAGATGAAAATATAAGACAAATTTGTGTTCTTTCATTGTAGTCGTGTGCTGGTACAGTTGTGCTCAAAAGTTTACATACCCTGGCAGAAATTTTGCTTTTTTTTGGCCATTTTTAAGAGAATATTAATGACAACACAAAAACTTTTTTTTCACTCGTGGTTAGTGGTTGGGTGAAGCCATTTATTGTCAAACAACAGTGTTTACTCTTTTTAAATCAAAATGACAAGAGAACTGCCCAAATGACATTGATCCAAAGTTTACATACCCCTGTTCTTAATACTGTGTATTGCCCCTTTAACATCAGTGACAGCTTGGAATCTTTTGTGGTAGTTGTGGACGAGGCTCTCTGATGGTAAAGCTGCCACTGAATATGTTTCAGACTTTATTTACATCAATTACAAAGAAATACAAACAATATGGCACTCTATGGTAAATCTGCATGGAGTTGACCGTTCTCAAAAACTGAGTGACTGTGTAAGAAGTAGAAGAGTGAGGAAAGCCACCAAGACACCCAGACAACCCAGAAGTTATTCACCTTATTCAGGAAGTCAGGGTGGGCAGCTCCATTTTGTCAACCAACTTCCAGTTTGTCACTGCTTCTAATGATTATCCACGTGGGAACACAGTATGCTACAAGTACCTGAACATGAGCAGCATTAATTGTTCAATTCGTGGGTGCCACAATAACTGGAAAAGAGGAAACTATTGCTTTCAGAACGATGTTTTGAACATGGAAAGCAGAGATCTGAGTGCTGTGGACAAGCATTTAACTTGTTCCCACCACCAATGAAAGACGAGGATCTCCGGTGCTCGCTAAAGGCATTGAATTTGAAAAATCCACCCAAACGTCCCTATGGCTGTTCTTTTCATTTTATGAAGAAAAAACCCACACCACTGGATCTTTACCCAGAGAAATGGTTGGACTATAACGCTTCGTTGGAGAAGCCACGGCGGATGTTAGTGAGATAAACGGGTAAGCTGTGTTTGTAGCATTAGCTGCTATCTTATTTACTCATTTTCTGGTGTTTGATACAACCAAACACTGCATTAAATAACACCATATGTATATTAACCTTACGTAATCTTGGCATTACGTTGATACTACTTGTCGGGTAGTATTTTAACTTGATTGTGCTTTTACACGAGCTTCAGCGGCGGTACAAAGCAACTGTCTGCACCGAGTGACAACACAAAGTAGTTAAAAATAATCGAGGGCCACTTTTTCATGTCATCTTCCCACTCTGTTATGACCCATGGGTGAGCCAGAGTCGATCCCTTTAAGCTTTTCAAAAAGGTTTTTGTTTCTACCCATGGAATATCTTCCATTGTTCTGTATCAAAAACACCGCTCACCAGAAGTTCTAAGACAAAACAGAAATGCTTCTGTTGTAAAAGTGGGCGGGGCTGAGTAAGGTGAACAGGCTTACGTGGCTGTGATTGGAGAAATTATGCATAGTGCAAGCTTTGCATTTTGTATCACCAGTTATCCATCTTCATGATGAAGTGGTACAGAGGAAGATTTTCTTAAAAAGAAGACCTGAAAGTGGACCTGGATTTGATCTGTTCCTTTGAAAGACAATCCTTCTCTGCTCTACTCCATGATGAAGATAAGAGTACTGATGCACAATGCAAACCTTGCACTGTGCACAATTTCTCCAATCACAGCCACATACGCCCGTAACCTCTCCTGGGTTGTCTGGGTGTCTTGGTGGCTTTCCTCGCTCTTCTCCTTCTTGCACAGTCGCTCAGTTTTTGAGAACTGTCTACTCCATGCAGATTTACCATAAAATGCCATACTGTTTTTCTTTGTAATTAATGTAAACAAATTCCAAGACATATTCAGTGGCAGCTTTACCATCAGAGAGCCTCAATCAATTCAATCAATCAATTTTATTTATATAGCGCCAAATCACAGAAATTGCGGAAGAGGTGGACATCAGCATTTTTTCAGTATATTCCACTGTGACAGAAGATTTGGCCATGAAAAGAGTGGTGGTGAAATTCATGCTGCTGCTAACGGCGGAGCAAAAGCATCTCCGTGTTGAAGTCTCACAGGACATGCTGTGACATGCCCACCTCTTCCACAATTTCTCAGATAGTCACATGACTGAAAAGTCACTGAAAACCGTCTGAATCATCTGCATGGTTTCCACCTGGCTGTCGCCCAGTTTCTGGCAAAATTTGATGCAGCGCTGCTCCAGTCGTTCCATCTTTTTCCTTGAAATGAAAATCCGCCGAGCGCATGTCCTCACACAAAGGATGCTTACCAGAAAATGATGCAATCGACAGGCGTGAAAAAGTTCACACATGCGCACGAAGGTTCGAGGTTTGCTCATGCAAGCACACGTGATTCAAATCCATCAGGTTTTTGCAAAAAATAAGAAGGTCCGATACTTTTCTAACAGACCTCGTACACAGTATTAAGAACAGGGGTATGTAAACTTTGGATCAGGGTCATTTGGGTAGTTCTCTTGTCATTTTGATTTAAAAAGAGGAAACACAGTTGTATGACAATAAATGGCTTCACCCAACCACTAACCATGAGTGGAAAAAAAAAGTTTTTGTGATGTCATTCATATTCTCTTAAAAATGGCCAAAAAAACAAAACTTCTGCCAGGGTATGTAAACTTTTGAGCACAGCTGTATGTTAACCAACTTTAAGTACATATGTATTTAAAGACACACTCCAAACTATCTCATTGAGTGAGAGGCGGGGTATACCCTAAACAGGACACCAGTCATCACAGGGCCACATATATACCTACGATTCATCTAAAGTTTCCAATTCACTTAACCTGCATGTCTGTGGAAGTGAGAAGAAGCCCAACCACCTGGAGCAAACCCACACAAACACAGGAAGAACATACAAACTCCACACAAAAAAAAACAAAAGACACAATCCGGCACAGTCCAGCTGCAGTTCACCTATGTTACAGAGTCCTTAAATGTAGCAGTTCTGCGTGTGCGTGCAAGGTTGAAAAAAAAAATGGAGGAAAAACAATGAACCAAAGGTTTCGCTGTGATCAAAAAAAATATATTACATACACCTGTATGGATCACATGACTTCCCAAAAATAAAAATAACCACAAGATCCATAAACACAAAATCAGCCCGCCTGATTGACGTTTCAAATCCCGCAAAACTTCGGGCTGCACTTTAACCACTGCACACAGACAACACCATTAACATCGCAACATAAAACTATTTTTATATTGTGCCTAAAACTCTCATGAATATATTCTCTGGGATTATAGACGTTGTTATTGCATTTATTTTATGTAAACATGCGAGAATCACAGGCTGTCTCTCCGTTATTTTCAATGGGAGCTGCTTTCAGTGACGCTCGCTTCCTGATCATGTCGTTCTGGGGGAAAGTGAAGTTTGCTCTTTAACGTCTTGATTATTGTTCTTTACAACACTGTTTGTCCTCTTTGTTCCAGACTAATATATAATATGTCTGAAATTCGGTTTGCGTTTATTAAATTCCATGCAGATTAAACGTAACAGACACGGATTATTTGTTATAATTGTTTTAGCAAGTTTTCAGGGTATCATGCATGCAGTCTCTTATTAATGTGACGAAAAGCATAAAAAAATTACATTTTGTAGTATAATATTCATTTACATTTATCATGTGGATTCTCTATGTTGGTTGACTGCAGCGACACTCTGGTGCGCAAGGAATTATGGCATACGTCAACAGGGTGAATGTATGTATGTATATGTGTAATGTATGTATTCATACATTTACACATTTTAACAACCTGAAAGCCACCAGAGCAGCTAGAACCAAACCATGGGTTCCTGAACAGTCACCTCTGCATTTCTTCTCGCTGGCTTTATTTCTTTCGGGGCTTACAGTAATTTTGACACCATTGAGCCCAACTTTACACTTTGTGTTCGTCCATTTGTCTGCAAAATCGCTCATTTGCGTGTGTTAAACTGTTTGACTTTGAAAGATTGAACTGAAAATCAGATTGTTGTTAATTTGAAGCCCTCATAATAACTTCAGTCACAGTTTATCACCTAAATGTGGAGGTGCACAGAGAAAACCAAAAGAAAAAAAATATAGAAAGGGGAGGTTTGTTTTTAATGTGACGAGTTGGAACACAGGGTGAGCTCATGTGATCCCATCTCCCACCTGTACTGGATACAATTCTGAGCCAAACTACATCCGATCCTTGAGGCTAAATGCTTGCAAAGTGAAAATCTTTAAAACGGATTGTCATCCATATGGATGTGATGTGTTTTTTTTATGCACAGCTCTGATCTGTCAGCATGTGATGGATCACCAAGTGCACACAGTCAGTGGCTTCATAAGTTTTCTGCCTACCGGTGTGGGCCCCGTCCAGCGTGTGACGTCATCACGATTCCTTCTGTTAGGAAGGCCCTTCCATTGCTCCCTTGTTTTTCACTCAGGGTTGCCACAGCAGATCCAAGGTGGATCTGCAGTTATTATTCCTCATTATGGAGACCAGCCTGACTGTATTACTCCACACTAAGGGGGTCAGGAGTTGGGACTGGGGGCTAGGGTTAGCTTATTTTAAAAAGAAGGAAAATAAAATTAATTTTCAGTTACTTTGAAAATTCAAAGGATGGTTAAAAATGTTTGTCTTCCTCAGTGACTCACTCGATGAGTTTTTTTTTTTTTTCAGAGTTCTGATGACGTCACAGACAGTGGAAACCATGGAAACGTGGCCCAGCCCACTCATGAACGACAGCACACATGACACCATTAAAAGCTACATGGATGAAATGGGCGCATTTTCACATTATTATTATGGCCTAAAACATAAGTTTTTTTATTATTATTATCATCGTTATTATTGTTGTTGTTGTTATATCGTTGATGACAGACAGGATGCTGCTTCCTTTGTCTTATTAGCAACGTAATTATTCCAGCAGTTCAAAAACCATACAAGAATTTAACTTTTTTTAAGGCCATCATACAGACAAATGAAGAAAATAAAAAACGCCTTCAGAATTATTGAAACTGACGAATTAAACGACCAAATAGGCTAAGCTAAGTTAGTAGCTGCGTTCACACTTTATTTCCCCGAAAGCTACGTGGAGGGTTTTTTTTTTTTTTTTGGGTGTGGGTGTGTTGTACAGAGCTGTGAGCGTAAATCTGAGCTACAAGCAAACAGCAGACTGTAAAGACGCTAACATTAGCTGTTCCGCTCCTGCGTAGGTGTGAGCCGAAAAACATCCGTCTGACTGTTTCCATTAAACCTGTCAGACATGTACCTGAAATAAACTTCCAGTTATGTTCGACTGAACATTTTAAAAGAGCAAAAAACGACAAAAGTACCTGTTTCATCTGCTGCGGGAAGCCATTCAAGAAGAGGCTGATGTGACTGACAAAAACAAACAAAAAAAATCCATAACAATTACACTTCCGCTTTCATCATTTTCATTTCAGAATAAAAGTAGGCTTAAAAAAATTCAACACGTAGAGCCCCTCAGAAGACCTTGATCTTGAACATCTTGTGCCATGTAGTTGTTGTTGTTGTCCATTTATGCGCTATATTTTTCTAAATATGTTAATTTTTAATAGTTGTTCATCAAAAATAAATAATGACAAACTCTTGCAAGCTCAAATTCAGTTATTTTTGTGGTCACATTTTAACCCAAAATATTTTGTGTTTTGTATAGTTAAATTATTTTGTTAATATACATTAATTCCTGCATTTCCAGCCTGCAAGACATACAATTCAATGTATTTACATTTGGACACATCACAACATAAGTGGGTAAGGTCTGATCTTACAACCTTCTGGAGCAAGCAAGTTCCTTACAACTGTTCCTTAGAGTTGTAAGAAAAAATTCTCTTGGGTGTTTTTGAGGATGAAACACCACTCCCAAACAGAGACAGAGCAGAAATCAATCAGAATAACAGTGCACAGAACAGCAAAGTGACAGACAGGACGCTAATAGATACCCCTGTGCTTCCCTAACTGCTCCACAATTTAGATATGACCCAGCTCCATTATTAGTAACATGTTTATAACCCCATCACACATAGCAAGAATGTACAGGAAGCAGGCAGAATCCGCCGGAAAGGTAAAAAACCCAAACCTCGAGGTGCGACAACCACGTGGAATGTGGGCAGATCCAGTCCGGAGTCTGGACTGAGTCGTGCACAACACAACTGCAGCCAAAACACTGTTGGACAACAGTACTGAGACACAGACTGCTGTCAGACTGCACCAGAAACATAAATAAAGCATCCAGACTGGCGGACAGATGCGCCATGTGCTGTCATTCACTCACTCACCCACTCATAAACCAATCATCCACTTGCTCCATGCACTGACCTCTGAGCAGGACATAGCGGCGGCGGGATGTACATGCATCTTCCACACATGACAGACTGTCAGCACCGTGATCACAGGCACAACACAGTACCGTGGTGTGTTGAGCACACGGAGTGCACGGAACAGCTGTGCTCCACGCTGACCGATTGGATCACTGGCGTGCTGCAGGACTGCACCTGACATGGGACATATTTATGCCATGATGGATATGACATTTTTGAACCAGTGTCATCAAGAAACAGAGTGCACGGGACAGCTAATATATTATTGTGACCAGCCTAAGGCACATCTATGTAATAATCATGCTGTCTAATCAGTGTCTTGATGTGCCACACCTGTGACGTGGGATGGATTATCTTGGCAAAGGAGAAGTTCTCGCTAACACAGATTGAGACAAATTTGTGAACAATATTTGAGAGAAATAGGTCTTTTGTGTATATAGAAAATGTTTTAGATCTTTGAGTTCAACTCATGAAAAATGGGAGCAAAAACAAAAGTGCTGCATTTATATTTTTGTTCAGTGTTTCACTAGGAGCCTAGTAAAGGACTTTGGTGCCTGTTGCCACACAAACCATCTACAGCTCAGCACCTCAAAGACAAAGGAGCAGGTCATTGACTTTGGGAAGTCAAGACTAAGACCATGACCAGTTCTGATTGAGGGAGCTGAGGTGGAGGCTGTGGATTCCTACAAGTACCTCATGCTGTGGCTGGACAGCAAACTGGACTGGACAAGCTACACCAACCACCTGTACAGGAAGGGACAGAGCAGGCTGTACTTTCTAAGGAGGCTACAGTCAAGCATCAGCAGGAAACTCCGGTGGATGTTCTACCAGTCAGTGGCAGCCAGTGTCCTCTTTTACACTGTGGTGTGCTGGAGAGGCAGGACACATCCAGGCTTGACAAACTGATCAGGGGGGCTCGCTCTGTGGTTGGTATGAAGCTGGACTCTCTGGTGACCGTGGCAGAGAAGAGAACACTGGACAAACTGCTGGACATTATGGATGATGCCAGTCACCCTCTACACATCATCATCAGCAACCAGAGGAGCCTCTTCAGCCACAGATTGCTCCTTCCCAAGTGCAGGACCAACAGACTGAAAAACTCCTTTGTCCCTCAGGGCATCAGACTGTACAACTCCTCACTCAGGGGGAGGAGGAGTAACACAAAGACAGAAGACGGGAATGAGAGGAACAGTAGTAGCCAGTAAACCAGTATTGATCATTATTATCACTTTACGGGGCGTTGCTAGGCCGGTATCGTAGATTTACATCAACGCTACCTGGCTATACCTGCCCGCTGTGCGTAAACAAATGACGTCATAGCGTGCGCAGCCCAAGAACTGTCCGCAGAGGGGGAAAAAAAAAACTGTGCAGAGGAAAAGATGAAAAGGCGAGAAGTGTGTTTTGGTCCCAATATGGATATTCCGGATGATTTTCTCATGGATAGTACGACAACGAACAGCAGCTAAAGCAGTCAGCTTGATGAGGATGCACTGCTGAATTTGGAGAGCGACGCATGCGCCAGCCGACACGACAGAAGTTAAGTGAGCCAACTTTTTATGTACGCGTTACGTGTTGTGTGTCTCAGTAAAAAGTGTAATAATGCAAATAACATGCTGTTGTCATGCAGTATGCATTTTCAGAGGCCCGACGTTCGCACCCAGTCGCCCAAAATGACAGCTAATCGCCCGAGTTAGACGAAAATGCATACTGCCCTCCAAAAGCATGTTATTGTATTAGTATCTCTGGTATTTATATTGTATATTCATATTGCAAACTGTTTTTCTTTTTACTTTCACTTTTGATACTCTGTGTGCTTCTTACCCTGTGTACTGCTACACAATGCTGCTGGAACCTCAGTTTCCCTGAGGGAGTCTTTCCAAGGCATCAATAAAGTTCTAACTAATTGGTGAAACCACTGGAGCATAAAATATACTTTTGGGCAAATTATACTGAGCCGCATGTCAATGTCCATAGCAAATTTTGAGTACTGTACATCATGCTAAGCAGTAAGCACTATGCTAAGCTAAGCTGCTACATGCAGGACACCGGTGAGTCTCGCTGAGGAAGCCAGTTCTGTGTTCACAGAGTCAGACAGAAAGGCGACAATGAGTGACTGCCTTGAACAGGACAGCGGTGATGTGAATGAGCTCCTGGTCCTTTGTGTTACTGGTTAAGCTGAGCAAAACCGATGGCTAAGATAAGCGCTACCGGTAGCCAGTAACATTAGAAATATGAGACTAAACCACACCCACTGTAATGCCCACCTAAGTGTTGTACAAGTTATGTACGGGGCCTTCACAAGATAGATGCTGTCTATGAAGGACACAGGCCTGGTTTTCACGTGAAAAATAATGGTTCGGTTCTTTGTAAGGGGCAGAATATTACAAAAAGTACCGGGGGAAATTACAGTTCTCTATCAGTCATTAGTTGTTCATGTAGCCACCTTCCATTTCCACACATTTACACCATCTCATCAGTGAAGAAACCAGGTGTCTTCTCTTGGCACCAGTAACACAAAGCTGCTGCCTCTGTGTCCCCAGTGTAACAATGTTCAGTGTTCTTTCAGATTGGGAAAAACTAAAAAGGGGGAGGACACAAAATCCAGAGTGAACGGCGTGTCTGGTAAAAATTTGAGTCGCTGCAATGCATCTTGTGTTTGTCGACTCGTGTGGATGAGCATTGTCATGCTGAAGAATTGCATATTTTCCAGGATGAACCCGCTTCAAGCATGTGTGCAGGTTTTGCACAGTGTCCACATACTGGTTACTGTACTTGATGCTCTGTATCTGTGGCTGTTATGGGGCGCCCTCTATAGACTTGGTCATGCAGAGTCATCGTGGCTGGATTTTTGCCCTTCATACTCACCTCCTGAGGGCACTGACATCCACACAGGTGTCACCACAGACAACACTCATTAGTCAGTGAATGTCAAAGGGTGCACAACAACACAAACGGTGAATGCATGTATACTTCATGTGTTTTGTGCATGTACACTGTACATATGTGTGTAATTATCAGCATTGCTTTCTGGATTTCATGGTATGTGGGATAACCTTGTTGAAAATGGATTTCGAACTGACACTAATAGCTGGGTGATTCTTACACTACGGGCACTTATTATGTCCTTTGATCATATTGTATGAAAAACAGAAAAAAGGGGAAATTTCACACTTTTATAGTTATCTTTACAATGAAAGTGTGTTAAGAAATTTGTCCTAGTAGTCTATGATGACTTTTTCACCTTTTTTCAGCATCATTATATGCAAATATTGCCGTTTTGTGCTTGTCCCACACCCAGACTTTTGATCTTCAATGATAAAAATGAATGGTAAAGAAACGTTTTTTCTAATGTTTTAAAATATCTCTGAATAAAATATCAGTAAAATAATCAAAACATAATTGGGGTATTCAATGTCATACAACTGTTGTGATTTTTTTAAACAAAATGTAGTTGTCCCACACTAATGCCGTAATTTCCACCACAACACTGTAATGTCCCTTTAAGGAGTTTGTATGAAAGATTGTTTGGGTAGTTTCTATGGAGATAAACAGTGACATCAGAGCACATGTATATAGCACCAAATCACAACAAACAGTTGCCCCAAGGCGCTTTATATTGTAAGGCAATGGTGTGGTGGAAATTACATTTACAAGGCCAATAGTGCCCGTAGTTAAAGAATCACCCACCTATGAGTGATTGCAATTAAGTTATTTGTACGCTGCAGCAAAGGTATACCCAAAATGTCATGAAATAAATCAAAGAAACATCAGAATGGAGTGCAATCCTTTTTAATTCATATATTAACTGTAATTTCAGCACTTAAAAAAATTGTTAAAGAGGTGAGCATTTGTATTTATCTAATATTTAAAGCTGACCGTGTGTGTGTGTGTGTGTGTGTGTGTGTGTGTGTGTGTGTGTGTGTGTGTGTGTGTGTGTGTGTGTGTGTGTGTGTGTGTGTGTTCACTATGCACAGCCACAGTAATTAAGCAATCCACACCAAACTTGCTATGGCCACTGGGGCATACATGCGCGAACACACACACACACACACACACACAGTCAGCCTGATATATTAGATCATGACCCGCTCACTGAAGCCCTTATTTTCACAGTTCATGTGCTACTCAGGTCAGGTAACAAGCATCACACTTTACTTACTACGTAGTAGCGGCTGGCTAGGGTGAACTTTAATCACAATCCGAATGGGCGAGCACGCGCCGTGTGCCAGTTAAAGCGCGTTTTTTTCAATTAAAATGTACCTGCTGTGTACGGCATGCCAGAGCATTGCAGTGATATGACATACTATCACCTTTTATCATCATTTACTTGAGTCTCATGAATGTCACAAATTGCTCAATGAAAATTAATGATGTCAAGATACACACAATGCAACTTACTAAACCTTAACTAAAGTGACATTAAATATACAATGACATTGCAAAAATTCATCTCTATAACCTGTGTGTAGAACGGATAAGTCAGTTAGTCACTTAATATGGCCCAATCCACAGAAGGTGGATAATAGCTGTGTTCTCTGACATATGTTTTCTAATTCACACAAGACTGTTATTTACAGGGTGAACACAAAAACACTCCTTGTCCTTGATGTCAAATATTTATAATATCAAAAGTTACATGAATAATTTTACAATTTTGAAGAAGAAGAATCTGCAAAAGAGAAGAAAACTTGATGAGTTTCAACTGTTGATACCAAAATTGTAAAATTATTCTTGCAACTTTTGATATTATAAATATTTGACACCAAGGAGTGTTTTTGTGTTCACCCTGTATTTTCGATATTCTCAAACATAAAAAAATCTTTGCGAATCAAATTTCCAAGGACGTATTGGAGCATCTTGTGGTCTGACGATTCCTGTATTTGGAGATTTTTGGATGCAAGCATTGACTTCTGAGGCAGATGTTGTCACTCTGTTTTTGTTTTGGATTAACCTTGACGAGCTGGCTTCGGTAGAGGTGCGCTTGGTGCTGGCAGAGTCCCATCCGGCTCAGTGACATCAAGATATCACAATGAAATGACTTTGTGAGGATGGCATAGAAAAACGGGTGGACACAGCAATTGAGAGGATAGAAAAGCACCAACAGCACCTAAGGAGAACAAACAAAGCCGGCAGCACTTTAAGCAGAAAGTGTGAAGACAAATATACTGTGGAGAAATGGAGAAGTCTGAGTCACACCTTGAAGTCTGTGATGGTGATTAGTGGTTGGTGCAGAGCTGCAGATAAGCTGTAGAAGCAGATGGGAGCCAGGCACAGGAAGTTGGTGAAAATGAGAACAGTCATGCGTTTTGCAATGCGGGTGTCACGTCTGCATGACTGGTACGGGGGATTGTGGACCATACAGTAGATGTGAAAGTAACACAAATGCATCACTATAAAAGCCAAGATGTTAGCCATCAAAACAGAAACCACATAAATCCGAGCTGCAGTCGTCACAGTATCCATTGGGAGGCAGAGGCTTACTTTCTGGTAACTGCTCACTCCCACCAGTGGCGGCAGTGCCAGGGTCAGGCACAACAAGCAGCCGGAAAGTATCAACACAGCTGCATGGTGAAACTGTAATTTCTTGTGTGGCCTCATGGCATAGAAGATGGTGTGCCAGCGCTGAATGCTGATTACAGTTGATGTGTACACAGAGAACTTGCTGGCAAACACTGATAGCATCCCTGCCAGAATGCAACCAGTTCCTGTTTGCCAGATGATGGCATAATCAAATCAAATCAATTTCATTTATATAGCGCCAAATCACAACAAACAGTTGCCCCAAGGCACTTCATATTGCAAGGCAAAGCCATACAATAATTACAGAAAAACCCCAACTGTCAAAACGACCCCCTGTGAGCAAGCACTTGGCTACAGTGGGAAGGAAAAACTCCCTTTTAACAGGAAGAAACCTCCAGCAGAACCAGGCTCAGGGAGGGGCAGTCTTCTGCTGGGACTGGTTGGGGCTGAGGGAGAGAACCAGGAAAAAGACATGCTGTGGAAGAGAGCAGAGATCAATCACTAATGATTAAATGCAGAGTGGTGCATACAGAGCAAAAAGAGAAAGAAACACTCACTGCATCATGGGAACCCCCCAGCAGTCTAAGTCTATAGCAGCATAACTAAGGGATGGTTCAGGGTCACCTGATCCAGCCCTAACTATAAGCTTTAGCAAAAAGGAAAGTTTTAAGCCTAATCTTAAAAGTAGAGAGGGTGTCTGTCTCCCTGATCCGAATTGGGAGCTGGTTTCACAGGAGAGGAGCCTGAAAGCTGAAGGCTCTGCCTCCCATTCTACTCTTACAAACCCTAGGAACTACAAGTAAGCCTGCAGTCTGAGAGCGAAGCACTCTATTGGGGTGATATGGTACTATGAGGTCCCTAAGATAAGATGGGACCTGATTATTCAAAACCTTATAAGTAAGAAGAAGAATTGTAAATTCTATTCTAGAATTAACAGGAAGCCAATGAAGAGAGGCCAATATGGGTGAGATATGCGCTCTCCTTCTAGTCCCTGTCAGTACTCTAGCTGCAGCATTTTCAATTAACTGAAGGCTTTTCAGGGAACTTTTAGGACAACCTGATAATAATGAATTACAATAGTCCAGCCTAGAGGAAATAAATGCATGAATTAGTTTTTCAGCATCACTCTGAGACAAGACCTTTCTAATTTTAGAGATATTGCGCAAATGCAAAAAAGCAGTCCTACATATTTGTTTAATATGCGCATTGAATGACATATCCTGATCAAAAATGACTCCAAGATTTCTCACAGTATTACTAGAGGTCAGGGTAATGCCATCCAGAGTAAGGATCTGGTTAGACACCATGTTTCTAAGATTTGTGGGGCCAAGTACAATAACTTCAGTTTTATCTGAGTTTAAAAGCAGGAAATTAGAGGTCATCCATGTCTTTATGTCTGTAAGACAATCCTGCAGTTTAGCTAATTGGTGTGTGTCCTCTGGCTTCATGGATAAATAAAGCTGAGTATCATCTGCGTAACAATGAAAATTTAAGCAATGCTGTCTAATAATACTGCCTAAGGGAAGCATGTATAAAGTGAATAAAATTGGTCCTAGCACAGAACCTTGTGGAACTCCATAATTAACCTTAGTCTGTGAAGAAGATTCCCCATTTACATGAACAAATTGTAATCTATTAGATAAATATGATTCAAACCACCGCAGCACAGTGCCTTTAATACCTATGGCATGTTCTAATCTCTGTAATAAAATTTTATGGTCAACAGTATCAAAAGCAGCACTGAGGTCTAACAGAACAAGCACAGAGATGAGTCCACTGTCTGAGGCCATAAGAAGGTCATTTGTAACCTTCACTAATGCTGTTTCTGTACTATGATGAATTCTAAACCCTGACTGAAACTCTTCAAATAGACCATTCCTCTGCAGATAATCAGTTAGCTGTTTTACAACTACCCTTTCAAGAATTTTTGAGAGAAAAGGAAGGTTGGAGATTGGCCTATAATTAGCTAAGATAGCTGGGTCAAGTGATGGCTTTTTAAGTAATGGTTTAATTACTGCCACCTTAAAAACCTGTGGTACATAGCCAACTAATAAAGACAGATTGATCATATTTAAGATCGAAGCATTAATTAATGGTAGGGCTTCCTTGAGCAGCCTGGTAGGAATGGGGTCTAATAGACATGTTGATGGTTTGGAGGAAGTAACTAATGAAAATAACTCAGACAGAACAATCGGACAGAAAGAGTCTAACCAAATACCGGCATCACTGAAAGCAGCCAAAGAGAACGATATGTCTTTGGGATGGTTATGAGTAATTTTTTCTCTAATAGTTAAAATTTTATTAGCAAAGAAAGTCATGAAATCATTACTAGTTAAAGTTAAAGGAATACTCGGCTCAATAGAGCTCCGACTCTTTGTCAGCCTGGCTACAGTGCTGAAAAGAAACCTGGGGTTGTTCTTATTTTCTTCAATTAGTGATGAGTAGTAAGATGTCCTAGCTTTATGGAGGGCTTTTTATAGAGCAACAGACTCTTTTTCCAGGCTAAGTGAAGATCTTCTAAATTAGTGAGACGCCATTTCCTCTCCAACTTACGGGTTATCAGCTTTAAGCTGCGAGTTTGTGAGTTATACCACGAAGTCAGGTACTTCTGATTTAAGGCTCTCTTTTTCAGAGGAGCTACAGCATCCAAAGTTGTCCTCAATGAGGATATAAAACTATTGACGAGATAATCTATCTCACTCACAGAGTTTAGGTAGCTACTCTGCCCTGTGTCGGTATATGGCATTGGAGAACATAAAGAAGGAATCATATCCTTAAACCTAGTTACAGCGCTTTCTGAAAGACTTCTACTGTAATGAAACTTATTCCGCACTACTGGGTAGTCCATCAGAGTAAATGTAAATGTTATTAAGAAATGATCAGACAGAAGAGGGTTTTCAGGGAATACTGTTAAGTCTTCAATTTCCATACCATACATCAGAACAAAATCTAAGATATGATTAAAGTGGTGGGTGGAATCATTTACATTTTGAGCAAAACCAATCGAGTCTAACAATAGATTAAATGCAGTGTTGAGGCTGTCATTCTCAGCATCTGTGTGGATGTTAAAATCGCCCACTATAATTATCTTATCTGAGCTAAGCACTAAGTCAGACAAAAGGTCAGAAAATTCACAGAGAAACTCACAGTAACGACCAGGAGGACGATAGATAACAACAAATAAAACTGGTTTTTGGGACTTCCAATTTGGATGGACAAGACTAAGAGACAAGCTTTCAAATGAATTAAAGCTCTGTCTGGGTTTTTGATTAATTAATAAGCTGGAGTGGAAGATTGCTGCTAATCCTCCGCCTCGGCCCGTGCTATGAGCGTTCTGGCAGTTAGTGTGACTCGGGGGTGTTGACTCATTTAAACTAACATATTCATCCTGCTGTAACCAGGTTTCTGTAAGGCAGAATAAATCAATATGTTGATCCATTATTATATAATGGTAATAATGGGAGCGTGTGTAGAGATCAACAGATGCTATCACCAGGAGGTACATCCCCACACAGAAGTCTGCAAATGCCAAGTTAGCCATGAGGAAACAGCTGACAAACAGTCTCCGGTGGCTGGTCAGCAGGATGACCATCACTAGGAGGTTAGTTAAAACAGCCAACAGTCTGACCACCCAGACCGACACCCTCAGGAATCCTTGACCCATCATATCCTCACATGGATTGAAGAAATCTGGTAGAAGGCTGCAGGAAAGCTCGACACCGTGTGGTTTTTGTTACACTCAATAGCCTCAAAAGGTTCATTAAGATGCTCCGCATAAAACATGTCATTCTGTTTGCAGTGACAAAAGCGGTGCCGCCAGTGACGAGCAGTGCTGCCGGTGGTGGGAGAAGCATAGCCGTCTTTCATTCTATCTTCCAGGTGTCTGCAGTTTTTCCAAGGTGTCCCTGGTCAGATTGCCAATAAGTGCCTCAGTGTTTCTTGAACACAAAAGAAAATATTGATTCAGTATAGAATAAATCAAAAATTCAGGTTTTCAAAGCAGTGGTCATCTTTTCTACCAATCATACCAGCAGGTAATTTCATTGGCAAACATCCTCCCCTTTACTCAAAACCGGTGGTATCTAACATTTTAAAACTGTACACAGCAAAATCACCACAGTTAAGGTACCTTGGCACTTGCACAAATTTGATCCATGCACTGGTACACAATCTCCATACCAGAGAGTAAACTCGGAAACTGTTGTAAACTGCATGGCTGCATGCAAGTGTGCAAATAAAATTTTGAAATGTTCAAAATTTTGTGACCTACATGTGAATTTTATTGTACTTGGCCCCACAAATCTTAGAAGCATGGTGTCTAACCAGATCGTTACTCTGGATGGCATTTCCCTGATCTCTAGTAATACTGTGAGAAATCTTGGAGTAATTTTTGATCAGGATATGTCATTCAAAGCGCATATTAAACAAATATGTAGGACTGCCTTTTTGCATTTACGCAATATCTCTAAAATCAGAAAGGTCTTGTCTCAGAGTGATGCTGAAAAACTAATTCATGCATTTATTTCCTCTAGGCTGGACTATTGTAATTCATTATTATCAGGTTGTCCTAAAAGTTCCCTAAAAAGCCTTCAGTTGGTTCAGAATGCTGCAGCTAGAGTACTGACGGGGACTAGCAGGAGAGAGCATATCTCACCCATATTGGCCTCTCTTCATTGGCTTCCTGTTAATTCTAGAATAGAATTTAAAATTCTTCTTCTTACTTATAAGGTTTTGAATAATCAGGTCCCATCTTATCTTAGGGACCTCGTAGTACCATATTACCCCATTAGAGCGCTTCGCTCTCAGACTGCGGGCTTACTTGTAGTTCCTAGGGTTTGTAAGAGTAGAATGGGAGGCAGAGCCTTCAGCTTTCAGGCTCCTCTCCTGTGGAACCAGCTCCCAATTCAGATCAGGGAGACAGATACCCTCTCTACTTTTAAGATTAGGCTTAAAACTTTCCTTTTCGCTAAGGCTTATAGTTAGGGCTGGATCGGGTGACCCTGGACCATCCCTTGGTTATGTTGCTTTAGACGTAGACTGTGGGGGGGTTCCCATGATGCACTGTTTCTTTCTCTTTTTGCTCCGTATGCATCACTCTGCATTTAATCATTAGTGATCGATCTCTGCCCCCCTTCTCGGCATGTCTTTTTCCTGGTTCTTTCCCTCAGCCCCAACCAGTCTCAGCAGAAGACTGCCCCTCCCTGAGCCTGGTTCTGCTGGAGGTTTCTTCCTGTTAAGAGGGAGTTTTTCCTTCCCACTGTGGCCAAGTGCTTGCTCATAGGGGGTCGTTTTGACCGTTGGGGTTTTTCATAATTATTGTATGGCCTTGCCTTACAATATAAAGCGCCTTGGGGCAACTGTTTGTTGTGATTTGGCGCTATATAAGAAAAAAGTTGATTGATTGATTGATTGAACATTGCGCAAACAATTCAAAAACACTGTCACTGCGAGTCACTGCAACAGCGCTGCTCACCTCAGCACAGCTCATCTGAATGATTATGGCAAGATGTTAAATCTATAATAAATGTAATTTTACAGATGCTTATAAGAAGGAATGAAAATGCAACTGTTTTACCACGCCATTACAATATAAATATTACACATAATTACCTTTGAGATAATTCCAAATGCGACAACACAGTGGATTGGTGGCTTGCACTGTTGCCTCATAGCAAGAAGTTCATGGGTTCGATTCCCACCTGTGGCCTTTCTGTGTGGAGTTTGCATGTTATCCCCGTGTTTGCATGGGTTCTCTCCGGGTGCTCCGGTTTCCTCCCACATCCAAAGACACGCAGGTTAGGTGGACTGGAAACTAAATTGTTCATAGGTGTGCATGCGGGTGTGAATATGTTTGTTTGTCTATATGTGGCCCTGCAACAGACTGGCATCCTGTCCAGGGTGCACCCCGGCTCATGCTCTGTGACTGCTGGGATGGGCTCCAGCACCCTGCGACCCTTACCACTGTCACCTGTTTGCTTGCACTTGGGGTTGGTAAGGTTAGACCTTACTTGTGTGAAGCACCTTGAGGCAACATCGTGTGATTTGGCCATATATAAATTAATTAAATAAATAAAAAATAGTAAGCCATTGAAGATGAATGAGTGAGTAAATGATTTCAAATGCGTTCTCCATGTCATGAAGCTGCAACTGTAGAAACGTCCTCTGCGATTCCAGGGTGATTAGAGGTGGTTTCATCAGCCAAATTATGAGAGCAAATGATTAATCTGCTACAAAATAATTATTTTATACAACGCAGCATCCAGCGGCATAAATTGCAGCATCTAGTGGAACACAGCGAGTTGCATTGGAACGACGAATTGCGCGGCAGTGCAGGGGTTAAATGCATGCAAGTGTCAATGTGCTTTTAGGGGAAGGGAGGGGGTTAGATTAAGGTTAGAAATAGTAAAAAAAATAAGTCACATTTTCCTGACGGGAGCACAAATAAAACGCGTGCAACTGGGCTGAAATATGAGATGCTTGAGTCATAAGTCTGTTTCTTGACAAACAGAAACAAGGAAGTGAGTTTGCTGACGTATGACTGCACGTATTGCCATGGGAAACAACAATTAGTCAAATTTGTAAAAAAGTTGGCTTAACTGTAAAAAATTGAGGGGTTGCAAAGAATTCACAGGGATTGGTTGTATTTACGTGAATTTTTACAATTGCAATATTGTAACTTCTTGGAAGGACTCTGTGATGGGCGAGTGTCCTCAACCAAAGGACGGCAGTACAGCAAGAAAACAATTTTATAATGAAGTGGAAATTTCTATGAGACTTTACACAAACATGAGGGAAACATTCATAGTGTGGGAAAATATTTTACAATACTGCTAACTGCTGTACAACCCCTGGCAATAATTATGGAATCACCGGCCTCGGAGGATGTTCATTCAGTTGTTTAATTTTGTAGAAAAAAAACAGATCACAGACATGACACAAAACTAAAGTCATTTCAAATGGCAACTTTCTGGCTTTAAGAAACACTATAAGAAATCAGGAAAAAAAAATTGTGGCAGTCAGTAACAGTTACTTTTTTAGACCAAGCAGAGGGAAAAAAAAAATATGGAATCACTCAATTCTGAGGAAAAAGTTATGGAATCACCCTTTCATCCCCAAAACTAACACCTGCATCAAATCAGATCTGCTTGTTAGTCTGCATCTAAAAAGGAGTGATCACACCTTGGAGAGGTGTTGCACCAAGTGGACTGACATGAATCATGGCTCCAACACGAGAGATGTCAATTGAAACAAAGGAGAGGATTATCAAACTCTTAAAAGAGGGTAAATCATCACGCAATGTTGCAAAAGATGTTGGTTGTTCACAGTCAGCTGTGTCTAAACTCTGGACCAAATACAAACAACATGGGAAGGTTGTTAAAGGCAAACATACTGGTAGACCAAGGAAGACATCAAAGCGTCGAGACAGAAAACTTAAAGCAATATGTCTCAAAAATCGAAAATGCACAACAAAACAAATGAGGAACGAATGGGAGGAAACTGGAGTCAACGTCTGTGACCGAACTGTAAGAAACTGCCTAAAGGAAATGGGATTTACATACAGAAAAGCTAAACGAAAGCCATCATTAACACCTAAACAGAAAAAAAACAAGGTTACAATGGGCTAAGGAAAAGCAATCGTGGACTGTGGATGACTGGATGAAAGTCATATTCAGTGATGAATCTCGAATCTGCATTGGGCAAGGTGATGATGCTGGAACTTTTGTTTGGTGCCGTTCCAATGAGATTTATAAAGATGACTGCCTGAAGAGAACATGTAAATTTCCACAGTCATTGATGATATGGGGCTGCATGTCAGGTAAAGGCACTGGGGAGATGGCTGTCATTACATCATCAATAAATGCACAAGTTTACGTTGATATTTTGGACACTTTTCTTATCCCATCAATTGAAAGGATGTTTGGGGATGATGAAATCATTTTTCAAGATGATAATGCATCTTGCCATAGAGCAAAAACTGTGAAAACATTCCTTGCAAAAAGACACATAGGGTCAATGTCATGGCCTGCAAATAGTCCGGATCTTAATCCAATTGAAAAGTTGAAGAAAGTTGGAAGTTGAAGAAAATGGTCCATGACAAGGCTCCAACCTGCAAAGCTGATCTGACAACAGCAATCAGAGAAAGTTGGAGCCAGATTGATGAAGAGTACTATTTGTCACTCATTAATCCATGCCTCAGAGACTGCAAGCTGTTATAAAAGCCAGAGGTGGTGCAACAAAATACTAGTGATGTGTTGGAGCGTTCTTTTGTTTTTCATGATTCCATCATTTTTTCCTCAGAATTGAGTGATTCCATATTTTTTTCCTCTGCTTGGTCTAAAAAAGTAACCGTTACTGACTGCCACAATTTTTTTTTCCTGATTTCTTATAGTGTTTCTTAAAGCCATAAAGTTGCCATTTGAAATGACTTTAGTTTTATGTCATGTCTGTGATCTGCTTTTTTTCTACAAAATTAAACAACTGAATGAACATCCTCTGAGGCCGGTGATTCCATAATTTTTGCCAGGGGTTGTACCCGCTCCATCTATGTAACATTTTGAGGCCACAACAATGGCTTGAAAATGTTAATTCAGCCGTCTGTAAATGAGGAAATGCTGTAAAAGGACGCAGCACTTTGAGGGCCCAAGTGTTGGTAACTTTCAGCTTCTCTACTGTCTCCATGCCAATTAGAGGCAAAACTCGAACATGGGTTTCTGAAAGGTCTTTGCAAAAACACTGACAACAACAAACACATTTCTTTGCACACAAAGCAAAGTTTTGCTTCTTTATTGTATTCTGCAGAGAAAATAATATTTAAATTGCTTAATTAAAAGTCCCATTAATTCCTACTCTGGTAAACGTTTTACTTTTAAATCACTTAAAGAGCCTTGGGCCATGAATCACACCGTATGTGTGATTCATGATGTGATGAATTTGCTCAAAATCTACATTTCCATGAGAAATACATCAATGGCAAAGTTAGTGTGAAATATTTGGATGGTTTATATAATAATGTTATTTTTGTAAATAAGTGTTTAAAATATGTTATGCATTACTGTTAATTTCTTTATCCTTTTCTTATTTTTTTTTTTTTTAAATATTTATTTCATTCATTTAAAAGAAAAACAGAAAAGCAAAAAACAAAAGCACCACAATACCAGAATGAAAAGGAGCAGAAATTTGAAAAACACCAGTTGTTTGGTTTTCCAAGTAGTTCGGTTTTTCAACCAAATACCGCTTTATTAAGACACAGTGAATGGCATGTTACAAATAAATCATGGGAACATTCATCTTATGTATTGTAGCATTTTTGTTGTGTGTTGGGGGGGCGTGGCTGGATGTTTTGGTGTTCTTTTCTTTTCTTTGCTCTCCAGGTGGCATGAGGTCTGATTTGTCTGTGAAGAAGGTGCTGGCTGAAGAGTCTTCACCCTCATCAACATCATGGAAAGCACCTGTGATTGGTGCTCACGTGCAACCTGGACGACTTGCAGCTGAAGCAGATAATTAGATGCCGTTCTGCATTTAAGTCATGTGTGATTTGAGCAGAACTGCTGGGAACTCGACCTTGTGACGTTCGTTTGTGAGACGCTGAGGACCGCGCCTGGGTTTTGACACATCGAGCCCGTGAAGCAGGGAGGGGTGAGGACACATGCTGTCAGCACACACTAAAGGTAATTAAGTGTTTAAGTAATTGTTGATAGTAACTTGGTGTTTTGTTACACAGTATACTGGAATTGTGAAGAGAATTGTGCAGTTTGCTTCTCACTGCTGTGGCGTGAAGGATAAGTGATCCTCCACTTGTTGTGAGAAGCTGCTCATTTGCATAAAGTAAAAAAAGGACACTGACCTGAGTGTGTTGCTGATAGCGTGTGTTTATTGGAAGATATAGTTGTATCTGTTGACTTACCTCACCTTCTCTTTGCTTCACAGAGAATCAGTTTGTCGTGTCCACCTGGGGGGTGTTTGGCGGTGGTAGGAAGTCCAGGAGCGCCGGCTTTAATCCTTGCAGGCGCTGGAGAGCGAGCCACGAATCACTCCACCAGAGGGACGTTGTTTTTATGTTTTTACACTTTTAAGCACAGGTGAATAATAAATAGTTTCTGTTTGGAACCGCTTTCTGGTTATTTTTAGTGCTGGGTCCTGTCTGACGCAGGTCCGCTCCTCAACCCGCGTCGACACATAACAGTAGTTCCCAGCCATTCCATAATGGACCCAGCGGCAGAGGCGGTTCCTTTTGCCGAAAAGATTCAAGAACACTTAGAGAAAATATGGGAGCAATTACAGCATCTCGCAAATCAAATTAAACAAACAGACGCCCGTGTTACGGAGCTTGCAGCTCAAGCCGTTCCGCTTCCTGCAGCGCCAGCTGCGGCATCATCGATACCAGGGCAGATAACCCCGTCACCCAGAGATTCGGTGTTTGAACCGATCATTTGTCATCCGGAGCCTTATGCGGGAGACGTCGAAGCTTGTGCTTCGTTTCTGATGCAATGTTCTCTGGTTTTTGCTCAGCGACCGGCTTCCTTCTCTTCTGATGGAAGCCGTGTTTCGTATGTGACAAATTTGCTCCGAGGTGACGCCTTAGCTTGGGTCACAGCGTTGTGGAGTAACAACTCGCCATTGTTAGGGTCCTTTAAGGATTTCTCTCGGGAGTTCCGACTGGTTTTTGACCATCCGGTGAAAACGAATACCGTTGCTCAACGGTTGCTGAATCTCAGGCAGGGGAGACGGAGTGCGGCGGAGTATTCCGTGGACTTCCGGATTTTTTCTGCTCAATCAGGTTGGAATGCCGCAGCATTACGGGGCGTGTTTGTAGACGGGTTAAATGAGTCATTAAAAGACGAGCTGGCGGTCCGTGATGAGCCAAACGATTTAGATGAGCTAATATCGTTGGTGATTCGTCTAGATGATCGGATGAAGGAGCGTGGACGCGAGAGAGGACGACCATCAGAGCGGGTTTTTTTTGTCTCGGGGCTTTCCCCGACACAAAGCTGGGCCGCCTCTTCTTCGCCCCACTGAGGCTCCTCCGACGGGACCTCCGGCTCCTCCTATTGACGAGCCCATGCAGCTCGGACGAGTCGAGATTCCTGTATTGCCCCGACACGTAAGCGTCAAGAGAAATAACGGTGACGTAACTCCAAGTGTTCTGGGACAGGCAAAAGAACCCACATAAAAAAAAAAAAAATTAAAAAAAAAAATTCTAGCACAAGTAAATGTTTGTTTTCTTTAATCAGGGGTTATACTTGTTTGGGGAGGTAGGGGCGTATCTGGTGGAGTGATAGGCGGTTAGAAGCCCGCCTGGGCTCACTTACTTGTCAATTTTGTATGTGTTTTTAGGTATTTTCTGTTTGGGTTGTTGGGTCGTTTTATTTTGTTGTTTTTATTTCTCTACATTCCTAACCCCAACCTCACTTGCCCTTAGACCGCTTGTCTTGTGGGTTGTGGGGTGGTGCAGGTTGGTCACGCTGAGCATTCTCAGAAGACCTCTGCACCTAGGGGGGGGGGGGTGTTAGAGGCGTTCTTTTTAGTTTGGTTAGGGCCCGGTTCCACTCCAGCCTCGGTGAGCCTTTGTACCGATTGTCATGGGTGTTGCCGGGGTGTGGTGCAGCGGAGACATGCCTCAGTCGGAGGGGTGGGCCGATCTGTTGCCGTTTGCCATTTCGGTAGTTCCACCCCTCCCGAGTGGCTGGGGTATGGTCGAGTTGGGGCACCGGACGTATTTCCGGTTCTCCGCTGCGCCTTGGGGTTGGAGCTGGGTTAGTTTTTACCTGTTCCCTTCTCCGGCTTAATATTTTGAGCCGTTCGCCAAAATAGAGCCGCCGAAGGGCTCTGGGAGGGACCTGGGGTCTTTCGGGGTGCCGGGGAGGGTAACAGGGTTTATGGTCGTTTTATATCCCCCCGGGGTTGTTTTTGGTTGTCCTCCGGGGGTTGGTTTTTGGTTTTATTTTGTTTCCTTCCGGGTTCCACCTCCAGGGTTGATGGGACGGTCCTCTGGGGGGGAATTGGCTTGGGACCGACCGGCCAAGTGTGACCGGATCTGGGGTTCCGGGGTTGTGGGGAGGGTACCTCCTGGGGTTGATGATACGGTCCCCTGGGGGGCACCGTTTTACTCCATGTATACCTGGGGACCTTTGTGGGATTACGGTTTTGGCTGTTCCTCCTGGAACTGGCAATGAAGGCCTTCTGAGGGGGGGTTGGGCTCTGCAGGTCATTCTGGGGGGGTTGTTTGTTATTTTTCTTTTATGCATTTACGTTTGTACTGTGTTTGTGGGACTGTGTTGGGTTTTTGCGTTTGGGAGTTTTTCTTTTCCTCCCGGGGTTTGATGGGACGGTCCCCTGGGGAGGTTTTGGGTGGGTGTTGTGTTTTTTTTGTGTGAGTGGACTTGTTCTGGGGAATGTTTTGGGGCTTTTGTTGATTCCAGCCGGCCTTCCAGCTGCGGTGCCTGTCTTGCCGTCTGCTTCCTGACGTGGACCCCGGAGGGAGGTGCTGTTCTCGGGCCTGGTCTGTTCGGTCGCCAGGAGGCTTCCCGTTGATGGGGGGGTACTGTTGTGTGTTGGGGGGGCGTGGCTGGATGTTTTGGTGTTCTTTTCTTTTCTTTGCTCTCCAGGTGGCATGAGGGCTGATTTGTCTGTGAAGAAGGTGCTGGCTGAAGAGTCTTCACCCTCATCAACATCATGGAAAGCACCTGTGATTGGTGCTCACGTGCAACCTGGATGACTTGCAGCTGAAGCAGATAATTGGATGGCGTTCTGCATTTAAGTCATGTGTGATTTGAGCAGAACTGCCGGGAACTCGACCTTGTGACGTTCGTTTGTGAGACGCTGAGGACCGCGCCTGGGTTTTGACACATCGAGCCCGTGAAGCAGGGAGGGGTGAGGACACATGCTGTCAGCACACACTAAAGGTAATTAAGTGTTTAAGTAATTGTTGATAGTAACTTGGTGTTTTGTTACACAGTATACTGGAATTGTGAAGAGAATTGTGCAGTTTGCTTCTCACTGCTGTGGCGTGAAGGATAAGTGATCCTCCACTTGTTGTGAGAAGCTGCTCATTTGCATAAAGTAAAAAAAGGACACTGACCTGAGTGTGTTGCTGATAGCGTGTGTTTATTGGAAGATATAGTTGTATCTGTTGACTTACCTCACCTTCTCTTTGCTTCACAGAGAATCAGTTTGTCGTGTCCACCTGGGGGGTGTTTGGCGGTGGTAGGAAGTCCAGGAGCGCCGGCTTTAATCCTTGCGGGCGCTGGAGAGCGAGCCACGAATCACTCCACCAGAGGGACGTTGTTTTTATGTTTTTACACTTTTAAGCACAGGTGAATAATAAATAGTTTCTGTTTGGAACCGCTTTCTGGTTATTTTTAGCGCTGGGTCCTGTCTGACGCAGGTCCGCTCCTCAACCCGCGTCGACACATAACAATATTTTTTTTTGGCACAATAACTTCCTCTGCTCTGCTCCCATTGAAAGCGTAGAGCTGAATCTCTTTCACGCCATTGTTGTTCAGCATGCTAAAAAAATAAACAAAAAGTTTTAATCATGCTCAGTAACTAAAGCATTTAATCACGTTCAGTGTGCAATGAACTCAACGGATTTACAAAACATAATCTAAACTATCACAAAATTAATCAGCAAACAAACACAAACATACAAAATAAAGCATCAAAACCAAAATCACAATGTCCTGAGTGCGATCGATGTTCATATATTCAATTGCACATCTGAAAAAAACAAAATGCAGAATGAACTCTCTGCTTTGGCTTTTTGGAAGTGAATTGTTTTGTTTAGAAAGACAGGAAACACAAAATGCAACTAAGATATCTTTTCATGGTAAAACAAGGAAACAAATATTATTAAAAAAAACAGTATTACAACTCTTCTTTCAGTCATCAATAGTTGTTTCTTAGTTACCCTGTGTGATAGCAGTACAGCAGCATTTTGTAATCTCTCATATGTGTGTGTCAAGCTGTCTGTGGACAAAGTAACTTGGCAACAGGTGAGGTAGGAATATTTATTGTCACTAAATAAACACTGAAAGGTCAAGATTGTCAAAAATACAGCCTGAATAACATTTTCCATGTATTATTCACAACCACTGGTGTTAGAGGATTATGAGCTTCTGCAATAACAACAACAGCAATAATAGCAAAATGTTTTGTGCAGCTCTTTACCAATTAAATATCAACACACAACAGATTAAAACAATACAATAAAACTTTAAAACAAAAATGTCAGGCAGGTTGGTCAGGTTGGACACAAATGCTCGAACAAGCAGCTCTGGTTTTTAAAAAGCTTTACTGAGGAGGTTAGCAGTGCTTGGTACATGAGGAGGCAGTCCAAAAAACACAGCAGTACAAAAACCATCAGGCTAAGGTCGATCAAACAGGCTGGAGGTCAGGAATACAATGAGCCAGGCAGGACTACGGAATGCAAAGAACAGAGCTGGAGAGAAGGCACAAGGCGCATCAATCTGGCAAGGAACTACAGTACCCAGTGAGCCTTATATAACCCCAGGTGAATAGCTGCAAATTAGGAACAGGTGTGCATGGAAAGCATCAGAACAAGGGTGTGGCCAGAGAGAGTGAAACACTCTTGTCTGGCAAGAGACAGACAAGAGAGAAAAGAACACACAGACCCAAGCAGAAAAAAAACAGCAAAAGAATAAACACCCAAAGAAAACCAATGCACAAAATAATTTACAAAACAGACCAGAAAATAAACATGACGAAATCTCAGACCCTGACAGTACCACTACACCCCCCCCCCCCCTTACAGGCAACTCTAGATGGCCCATGAGAACCAGGATGAGCAGCATGAAAGTCACAGATCAGACAGGGGTCCAACACGACGCAGGAGGGAATCCGTGACTGCACGTTGGGGCCATAACCCTCCTAGTCCACCAGGTACTGGATACCATGACCACAACGGCGTGACTTCAGGAACTACCACAAAGTAAAAACTGGGCCACCATCCACACACTGGGCAGGAGACGGGGGAGCGGCCGGAGGGTATAAAGGACTGGAACAAACCGGTTTGATATGGCTGACATGAAATGTGGGGTGGATGGGCATAGACTTTGGGAGATGGAGATGAACAGAAACTGGATTAATGACTTTAGAGACTAGTAATGGACCAGCGAACCTGGGAGCTAGTTTTCTGGGCAGTCCTCTTAAGGGCAGGTGGCGCGTTGAGAGCCAAACTTTTTGTCCAGGAGCATACGGCAGCGTAGTGGTTCTCCTTTGGTCAGCAGCAGTCTTGTAAGCCACTGTGGAACGTTGCAGAGCCCTTCTTGCCTGCTCCCAGGTTTGTCAGCAATGGAGAATGAGACCTAGGGCTGAGGGAACAGAGGAGTTCATATTAGTGGATGGAAACAAAGGAGGTTGGTGACCAAAAATGACATGAAAGGGAGAGAAGCCAGAGGATGCTGAGGGTAAACTGTTGTGAGCTAGTTCAATCCAGAAAAGTTGTGTAGCACGATGCTGAGAGGCGAGAATCTGGAAACCCTTCTCAAGATCCTGAATGCGTCATTCAGTTTGACCATTGGCCCATGGATGGCAGCCTGATATTAAGTTGGAGGTGACCCAGAGGAGGCAGCAGAACTCCCTCCAGAAGTTAGAGACAAACTGAGGCCCACGATCGGACACAATACGAGGTCTGTCCAAAAAGTATTGTACCTTTTTATTTTTTTCAAAAACTATATGGATTTGAATCATGTGTGATTACATCAGCCAAGCTTGAACCTTCGTGCGCATGCGTGAGTTTTTTCACGCCTGTCAGTTACGTAATTCACCTGTGAGCACGCCTTGTGGGAGGAGTGCTCCACCCCTCTCGTCGGATTTTTTCTTGTGAGAAAATGGCCGAACGCTTGGAGCAGCGCTACTGCATTAAATTCTGCCAGAAACTTGGCGACAGCCAGGTGGAAATGATTCGAAAAATCCAAATGGCTTTCGGAGATGAAGCTATGAGCACCACACGGATTAAGGAGTGGTACAACCGGTTTAAAGACGGCCACGTAACGGTGGAGAGCGCGCCGCGCTCCGGTCGGCCATCCACAAGCTGAAATGATGAGATCATTTCCAAAGTGCACGCTGTGGTTATGCGGGATCGTCGTGTGACTGTCTGAGAAATTGCAGAGGAGGTGGACATTAGCAGGACTTCGGCACATTCCATCATGACAGAAGATTTGGGCATGAAACGAGTGGCGGCGAAGTTCGTGTCAAAGTTGCTGACGGCGGAGCAAAAGCAACGTCGTGTTGAAGTCTCACAGGACATGCTGGACTCCTTTCACACTGATCCCACCTTTATGGACACCATAATCACCGGTGATGAGTCCTGGGTGTACGGGTACGACCCGGAAACCAAATTTCAGTCGTCACAGTGGAAGCATTCCACGTCGCCAAGACCAAAGAAGGCGCGCCAAGTGCGCAGCAATGTGAAGGTGATGCTGACTGTTTTTTTTTTACTCCTGTGGTGTGGTACACCACGAGTATGCACCACAGGGTCAAACAATAACAAAGGAGTAATACAGGGATGTCCTCCGTCGTCTATGTGATGGTGTGCGGCACAAGAGACCGGAGTTGTGGGCCACAGGAAATTGGCGCATCCACCACGACAATGCTCCAGCTCATTCCTCTCATTTAATTCAGACTTATTTGACCAAAAACCAGACTCCGGTGGTTCAACAGGCGCCTTACTCTCCTGACATGGCCCCTTGCGACTTCTGGCTCTTCCCAAAACTTAAAATACCATTAAAAGGAACGCGATTTGAGACAAGAGAGGACATTATGGCTGCAACGACGGCGGAGCTGCACTCCATCCCGAAAAAGGCTTTCTTGGAATGCTTCCAACAGTGGCGACACCGCTGGGAGCAGTGTGTGGAGTCCCAAGGAGACTACTTCGAGGGTGATTAGGTTTCCAATGCTCTAGGTAAGCCAGTTTTTTTTCCCCAGCCAAAGGTCCGATACTTTTTGGACAGACCTCCTATCCTGGGGAAAACCGTGTAACTTAAATACCTGTGTAAGCATAACCTTGGCCATTTCTTTAGCCAAGAGGAGTCTAGATGAAGGAATAAAGTGAACCATTTTAGATAATCTATCTACAACTGTCAAAACTACAGGATTACCCTCAGAGGGCGGAAGTACGGTTACAAAGTCCTAGGTGATGTGTGACCACGGGTGAGTCGGAACAGGTAGTGGCATTAACGTGCCCGCAGACGGTTGGATGACTTGTGCATGGCACACATTTGACAGCCATTAACATAGTCAGTAACATCTTTAAGCAACCCTGGCCAACAGAATTCCTGCTGAACAATGAAAACAGTCTTCTTAATCCCACGGTGGCATGAGAATGGGCTGTCATGGCTCCACCGGATAACGTCCCCCCTGAGCGCTGTGGGAACAAAAGGTTTTCCCTGTGGACAACCTGGAGGAACCGGTGTATCACCCAATGTAGACTTGACTCTAGACTAAATCTCCCAAGTTAATACAGACACAAAGCAAGACATGGGTAGAGTTTTCCCCTGGATCGGAAGGCACATCAATTGGGTCACCCTGCCATTGCAATGCGTCAGGATTACCATTTCTGGAGCCTGGTCGGTAGGACAGCACAAAGTCAAAACGGCTAAAGAATATTGCCCACTTATCCTGACGGGCTTTGAGATGCTTTGTGGTTCGTAAATACGCTAAATTTTTGTGATCATGTAAACTAGGAATGGCATTTGTGCCCTCTCTAACCAGTGATGCCACTCCTCCACGGCCACCTTAACCACCAACAGCTCCCAGTCCCTGATGCTGTAGTTCTGCTAGGCAGTGGTCAGTTTCTTGGACAAGAAGGGATTTCTTTGCGACAGAACCACTTCTACACCCATGTGGGAAGCATCTACCTCAACCATGAACTGTTGAGCGGGGTCAGGGAGGAGCAGCACAGGGACCGCAGTAAAAAGCGATTAATTAGGATCCTAAATGCCTCGTCACACCCAGGCGTCCAGATGAATGGCTGGAGAGACTATGTAACTTCATGCAGCGGTAGAAATTGCAATAGAAATTTGCAAAGCCCAGGAATCTTTGAACTTCTTTACAAGAAGTTGGAACAGCCCAGTTCCGCAGCGCCCCAACCTTTTCAGGGTCCATTTTAATCTCACCATGTGGAATAACAAAACCCAGGAAAGATGCCATAGATCTATGGAACTCGCATTTCTTTCCTTTATCAAAAAGATAATTTTTCAACAGGGTTTGCAGTACAGTGTGCACATGATGGGTGTGGGTCTCAAGATTGGGGGAAAAAAATCAGGATGTCATTGAGATAAACGGAAACAGATTTGTTTGATTATTCCAGCAACACATCATTCACTAGTTTTTGGAACACAGCGGGTCCATTCCTAAGTCCAAAAGGCATGACTAAATATTCGTAGTGCCCTGTGGGCGTGTTAAATGCTGTCTTCCACTCATCACCTTGTCTTATTCAGACTAAGTAGTATGCATTGCAAAGATCAAGCCTTGTGAATATCTTCACTCCTTCCAATAGCTCAAAGGCAGATGAGATAAGAGGCAGCGGATCTCAATTTTTTACTGTTATGTCATTTAGTCCCATTAATCGATGCAAGGGTGGAGGAACTTATCCTTCTTCTCTATGAAAAAGAACCCCACCCCTGCGGGCAATGACAACGGTCTAATCAAACCGGCTGCAAGAAATTCCTGGATGTATTCATTCAGGGCGATGCGTTTAGGTGCCAACAGAGAAAAGAGTTTTCCCTGGGGTGGACTTGCCCCAGGGAGGAGCACGATAGCACAGTCATATTCTTGATGAGGTGGTAACGATTTAGCCTTAGCTTTGCTGAATACTGGTGGTAGCTCGTGATAACATGTCGGCACTCCCGCAAGATCCGGGTTATAACCCGGCTGTGTACGTTCAGGTTTGTGCAAACATGCATTTTTATAATCTCCCCTTTAGACCAATGAAAACTGGGGCAGTGATGTTGTAACCAGGGGTACCCCAGAACTGTCGGGTGAGTCATATTATGTGGATAGATTCTGAGTGAATCCCAGAAATCATTCTGACAGACTGAGTGCGATGGGTAATTTGACCTAATTCAAGACTACCCACGGCACGCACCACCAGAGGGCGTGATAGCTTAAACATTTTAAGGCGTAGGGACCTGGTGAGAGAAGACAAAATCAGATAGGCACTCGAACCTGAATCAACAAAAGTTGAAACGGAAACTGACGAATGATCAGAAATTAATTTAGCCAGGATTACATTCTGAGCTGAGGAAGGAATAATAGAATTTTGACTCACCCATAAATCCAACTTAGGCCACACAGAGGCACCCCTGGCCTGACAACTGGAAATGAAGTGACCTGACCGTCCACAGTAGTCCACAGAGTCCATCCTCACGGTGGCGCCGTTGCTCCGTTGAAGACAGACGAGTGCATCCCAGCTACATGGGTACTTTGGCGCTGTGATGAAGCAACTCTGCCGGTGTGATTGGAGGAGGACAAGCGGTTCAGTGGTGTTGCTGATCGTCGATCTGATTGCTGAGCTACTCTGTGAGGTCGATCCAACAGGCGTCCGTCAGTCTGGATGGCCAGTGCGATGAGCTCATCGAGGTCCTCAGGGAGGCCCATTCCTTCGAACAAGCTTGGCACGGTTTTGCCCATGGGCAGAACTGTGCCAAACTTGTGGCATCATATTAAAGAAAACTTTAGGATGTAATTGCTGCCAAAAGGTGCATCAACAAAGTATTGAGCAAAGGCTGTGAGTATGTATATACATGTGATTTCTTTTTTTTTTCTTTTTTTTTTTATAAATTTGCAAAAAATTCATAAAAAAAAAACTTTCTGTTGTGCGTAGGATTTTGAAGGGAAAAAATTTATTTCATCCATTTTGGAATAAGGCTGTAACGTAAAGTGAATCGCAATGAGTACTTTCTGGATGCACTGTACATTACCCAAGTTATGTCATTCATGTTTTGTGTTTTAAACGTCACTTATTTTGTTAATATACACCCTTTCCTGCATTTAAGGCCTGCAACACATTCTGTACATTTTTCAACAAGACAATGCAAAACCACATTCTGTATACATTAAAAATACATACCAAATGGGTCTGGCCCAGAGTGGGCTGCCTGCAGCCCTGACCTGTCCCCAACAGAGAAGGTGTAGAGAATTTTTGAACAAAAAAAATGCAACAGAGAGAACCCTGTAATACTGCACGCCTTAGGCCTCACTCAGAACCCCCCAAACATGTTGTGGACAAGCACGTGCCACAGGGAGTGGTAGCTAGCAGCGTTGCCAAAGAAATCCAGGGGAAAGTTTGGGAAAGAGTATGGGCATTGTACTTGGCAAGTACAAGCTGCATGCCTGACTTGCACTAGGCGTGGGGTATCAGGGGTTGAAATACATTTTTTAACCTACTTGTACTGATGCTAGTAACAAAAAAATTACTTGCACCAAAAAAGTTACTTGCACAACCAAAGTCAGTCTTATATCAACCTTAAAACACCTCCTCTGATGTCTCAGACTTTTCCTCTCACTCGTGAACGAATCGTCCGTGAAGATTACTTTATTTATTAACTACACAAATGTATAATAAAACAAATGGTGACTGGTTTATAACACAATGATGCCAGAGTTTGAGGGGAGAGAGAGTGAGGACCCGCAGCGGCAGCCAGTTTTTTTTCTTTTCTTTGTTTACATGTGCGCACGCGAACAGGACAGGAGGTCCTCAAACTGGAGCTCCTGCAGCTCCAGTTATTTGCTGCAGCTCCTGCAGCAAATAATGAAACTCCCCGAATTGGGAACATCTCATGAGGATGTTGTGAACCCAGGAACGGTGCAGCTCGCGACGTTTGTCAGCTTTCCACAACAAATAGAGCACAGCAACTCACTCCGTGTGTGAGAGTCATAAAACGCAGAAAGACAAAGACAACACACTGGAAATAGTTTTTTTCCTTATTTATTCCTTTTTTGGTTCATTCCTCTGGTGCATATAGTTGATAAAACTTGGATAAAGTTACTTGCACCAGTGCTAGTGCAGTAAAAATTACGTGCACTGCTTGAATAATATGTGCACAAACTAGCACATGCACATACTAATTCAACCCCTGGGTATATTGATCACATGATCAGTGCGAACTCAGCACATGAGCAGTGAGTGTGACTTGCAAATTACCACTTCCGTAAGCCAGAAGTACAGGCTGCCCCTGTGAGGCAGGTGGTTAGCACGTGCCAATCACTCCTGAGTAGTGTGTGATGCAAGCCAGGGGTGTGTATAAATGGAGATCCACTACCACCTCTGCTGCCTCATGTTACAATTTGTGTCCCTCATCTTTGTTCAATATCACTCCGTGCTTCTCTCTCAGCTTCTGTCATCTGCCTGTCGAGGTCCAACATCCTTAGACTTTGTGGTGGTATGGCGACAGCCATTGGCACCATCAACTGTTATCTTGTACGCACTGTGCATACATTTGTTTCCACGGCTTTATTCTTGAAAATCATTCAATATTACACCAATAAAAATAGCTTGTGTGGATATAACTCATCATTTTGATATGAGCCTCGAGGCTGCACCGCTGTTCAAGGTGCTGAAAGTGTGAAAATGGCCACTATGGGGCTATGCCGCATTATAGCACAGTGCTCTGGCACTCATCACCATGGAAGTCAAATCTGATCACATCTCTTCTCTTTTATATAAAAAAAAACCTCTGTGTCACATTATTCGAGGTGGAATCACATTAAAATAACTAGAAATCAAACCACAGCCATTTGCATCACCATCTTCCAGACTATCATTCCACATCAGCGTGCACAAAAACAGCCCCTTTTGCTACACCCATGACACTTTGCCCAAGTTTCCCATACTGATATTTCTTTGCACAGAACTGTCTGATTTGTTGGACTCTGCCAACAATGCTCATTTACATTTACAATCGAAATGAGCATCATTTGTAGAGTTTTTAGGATGCAGAATCATGATGCATCCTTGTGTCAAGAGCCTCAAGGCTGCACTGTTGTCCAAGGTACTACACAAGTGAAAACACCCACTGTTGATCTGTGCTGCATTAGAGCGGACCGTACAGTCTGCGACACTGGCACTCACCACCATTGATCACATCTTATCTCTTTTTTTAAAAAACCCATGCACCATAAGCCTACCCACTGTTTACTTTTTACAAAAGTGACTGATCAGTTGGAGGAATTTCCTTTGCCATTGCAATTGCTTGCTTATTGCCTGTGAATAACTGATTGGCTTTTTTAAACCTAAAGTCCTTTTATGTATAATCTGTAATTTGAAATTGCGGCAATAAATTTTATTTGTTGTTAAGTGGAGCATAATGTGTTTTGGAAATGGGGATTTACCATAGGCTGGAAAAATGTTGCATCAAACTACAGCGCCAAGATGTAACGTGTGCCCTACTGTCTACATAGGCTGGGTTGGGGGAGGGAAGTCTGGTGTGTACTATGGAATATAATCCTGGCAGTGCTTTCTTCTTCCCTGCTCTATTGCTACATGGTGCATGATCTTCCCAACATACCCAGTGTCTTGGCACTTGTGTTGCATGCTTTGTGTGCAAGCCACACATATGGGTGGAAAGTAAGATATACAAATAGCAAGTGTAGAGTACTTGTGATGTACTTCTGAAACACATCACCCGTACAGTAACCGTGCATCGATCATGCCTCTTACTGTCATTGCAAAGCCCCTATTAGCCATGCTCATGACTTGGTTCAGCCATTCCACAGGAGTATGGGTTCCGTTTCTACCAGGCTTGTGCAAAATTCCAAACTGAAATCTTGCAAAACCTGGACTTTGCAGGGACGTACATGAGGATTATGTTCATGGACTTCAGCTTGGCATTCAACACCATCATCCCCAACATTCTCCAATATTGTCCAACCTCTCTGTGCCAGCTCCCACCTGTCAGTGGATCTCCAACTTCCTGACTGACAGGACACAGGAGGTGAAGCTGGGGAGCATCATATGGGCAATCAGCACTGGTGCCCCTTAGGGGTGTGTGCTTTCTGCACTGCTATTCCCCCTCTACATGAATGACTGCAGCTCAGGGAACCCCTCTGTTAAACTCCTGAAATTTACGGACAATACCACCATCAGGATCTTTGGGTGAGAACGGTTTTTTCAGAGTTTCATCAGTTTTTTCAGAGTTTCATCAGAGTAGCTCCTCTTCGTTACTCTGATCTCCTTTGTCAGCATGTTCCTGACCTTCTTCTACAGGATCCTGCCACCCCCCTTCTCTAAGCCTCTTCCTTGGCCTGGAAGAGCAGCCTCAGTTTCACAGTAAACCAAGGTTTATTGTTACTGTATGTGCAGAAGGTTTCTGAATGAATAAATTTATTCAGCACACAGACTCAACACGAACCAAAAATTCATAAATAAGACAATTCGAAAGTGAACATGTGTGACCAAAAGCTTTTGTCTGCACACACAGATCCTCACAAAAACTGATGTAAGATGTCACAGTGGCACAAAATCCATGAACAGCAGCGGTTTTTGGTACAGGTAAACCAGGCAGTCGTGGCACTGTGGGTACAAGCAGTTATAAAAAAAAAAATCATCTGCACTGCAAAGCTGTCTTCTTGTCACTGTGTGGAATTGGCAAATTGGCGCCCCCTGCAGCTGCACAGGCACCCTTGCTTGCTGAGAAAGATGGTACACAGAAGCAATGTGAGAAAGGGGAGGAGCATGCTGGGAAACAGTTCACCTCTGGGTTTCTCCAGTGGAAGGGACAATGGGTGGGTGGGGGTTGGTGGGCTAAAGTCTAAAGTCAGTTACACCTCGACTTTCTTCCAAATAACGCACATCTCATCCATAATATTACAAATACAGACCTATAATTCCTGCACACTTTTCTGAATTGTGTGAAATGGCTAATAAAAATAGGTGATACAAAATGATAATATGGCCACCCAGGTGAATTGGTTTAGTCTTGACTTCTGGTCGTGAGTGAGGCGGGGGAGACGGGGTGGGGAAGAAAACGGTCAAAGCCATCAGTTGCCCAATTCAGGAAAAAAGAAAAGAAGAAAATGAGAAAGGATAAAGGTATGCAAATGTGTTCTCTCTGTATGAGTACGGTATCCATATCATGAATGTTAATTAGTGGTGTAACACGTTTGTTAACCTTCTTGCTATGATGCTTGCTAAATTGGTGTACTTATTCAACAATAATTCGGTCAAACATGAGATCTAATTTCACCATAAAATTCTAGTCAAAATGATCAGAGAAATTGTCAGGCTTTTTACAATTATTATTTTACATAATGCTAAACAGCACAAGTTGGATTTTGTCAGAGGAATGCACTACTACTACAACTAATTATGTATTATTATTATTATTTATGAGACATTGTGCGGTAAATTGGCTGAAGCTGAGTTACAGGTAATTAAAGTAATTCTTTAACTTGCTTATTTACGGGCTGCTCCTTTTTTTCCTCCTGACCAAGGCAGCATCTATCTGGAGTTGGTCCCTGGGGGCCGGACTGTGGCTTCCCACTGCTCCTAGTGGTTGGATTGTGTCTAACTGTCATTAGGATGGGTTAAATCAAAATAGGACAAGTTTTCTTGTATGCATGTATATATGTGCAATGACAATAAAGTTTCTATTCTATTCTAACTAGTGCAAACTGTTATGTGTCGGACGCAGCTCGGAGAACCGACCAGCGTTTGAAGGACCCAGTATGAAATAAGCAGAGCACGGTACAAAGGCTAACTGAATTTAATACATAACAGTGATAATACAGAAAGGTGCGGTCTGGCGTGGTGCGCTCCCAGCAGCGCTAACGGTCCGGAGCCAGAAGCTGTTTCGGACCCAAGGACCCCGCCGACACCCCCCAGGTGGCCGCAACAACCGAGTCTGTGAAAGAAGGAACCATTATGTGAGTCCACACTCTACACACAGAACACTTAAAGGTGTACAAACAGCAAACACTTCCTGGCTTGATTGCTGATCAGCTTCCAACCTGCAGGCATGGAACATCCAGTTCACAAAACTCCACCGCAGTGGAAGCTGATACATGACTAACAAACAGCTCAATACAATAAGGTGTGAGGGACACCACATTTACTGACTGTATAACTGTTAGTCACAAAATCTAACGTACCTCAGGAAGTGTGCTGACGAGCGTGAGACCTCACCCCCTCCTCTTTCACAGACTGTGCATCAAACCTGGACGTTTCTCAGCATCCGCTGCTGATGAGATGGCTCCCGAGACGACGATCTCACCCGTCTGGTCACAAGGTCGAGTCTCTGGCAAATACACACTGTGCACTCCAGTCTTAAATGCCAACATGCTCCAATCCATCCAGATGCACCTCAGCTGTGAGTCCTGACGAGTCGCAGGTGATCAGGGTGAGGTCCTGACAGCCTCAGCAACACAGCCACTCAGTCCCAAATGCACGCCACCTGGGAGGAAAACAAAAAGAAACAAAACCGGCAGCCAGGCCCCCCCAGCCATATAACAGTACCCCACCCTCACGGGAAGCCTCCCGGCGACCACACACACCTGGCCCAGGAGAAACACCCCCCCCTCCAGGGACCATGGCTGGAAACCGCATCTGCGTTCGTCCTCCAACAGACTGGTTGAACTGGCTGCATCTTTGCCCTTGTTTGACAGTCTCAGCACAGGTGTGGCCAGGAGTTCCTACACCTGTGCGGTCAGCCTTTAACCAAACATGTGTGATTAGTCAGAAAACAAAACAACCAAAACATCCCCCCCGCCCCAGGGGACCGTCCCATCAAACCCCAGGGAAGGGGAGAAAGGAAAAACAACCCAACCCAAGCCCACAAACAAATGCCAAAATACCCCCCCTCCTCCCCCCCAAACGACACGTAGGGACCAACACCCCCCAGAGGGCCACCCGCCAGCTCCAGGAGTAATAACCACGGCCGAGGTCCCTCTGGGATCCAACGTCACCCACGGGGACCACCAGCGCCCCCCAGAGGACCACTCGTCAACCCCAGGAGACGCCTCCCCGCATGACTAATGGACCCAGCCCCGGCCGTCCACGGCTAGATGGACCCAACGCCCGTTCCCCCCCAGAGGACACCACAGTCAAACCCTGAGGGCGGAAACTGGGGGAGGGAAAACAAAAAAAAAACCCAAACCCCCCCCCCTCCCCTCCCGGGTGCAGAGGCTACCTGGGAAACGCCCAGCACAACCTAACTGCACCCCTCCAGCAATGCCGACACTACGGCACACCCGGCTGGAGTCAGAGGAGAAGAGAGGGCATAACAAAAAACAAAGAGAAAAAACAACCCAAAGACCACCCCATCACCCCCCAGGGGACCGTACCATCCAACCCTGGGGATGTGAAACAAAAAGAAACAAAGGAAAAAAAAAAAAGACCAACACACAGTTGTTTGGGTCCCTGTTCTCTTTGTGTTTTTTTTTTGTTTTTTGCAAAGGCTACAGGGTCACACCCCCACACAAATAGTGGACAACAAAAAAGAAAAGCCCACACAAAAACCAACTCAAAAAACACCCACACAAAACAAATCAGTGAGTTATACCGTCAAGCTCAACCAAATGGAACACACCTGTTCCTACTCAAGAGCTTGACGGTAACGTGATTCAGTCACCACAAGGGGGAACCAGAGTGCTAAAAATGAAAAAACCCCTTGGGCGACAGAAAAAAACAAACGAGCTGCTTTTGTGTGCGCAGCTGAGTGCAACACACAACCAAAATGTGCTCAACTAAATAACGCCGGAGCTGATACAACAGACGCAGTAGTTACCTTTCTCCGGGGAAACGGGGCTATGACTGTAACACAGGAAGCCCAGCGACCCGTGCTAACAGAGCTCCGCCGTGCGCGTGAACCCATTACAAACGCACTCTTGCAGCTCCCGTTTACACCTCTTATCCGGTCGGAGTGTGACGCGAAGCCGTCACCAGTCACACTCCACCACGACCCACGGATAAGGCACAACACAGGAACACGGCTGCAAGAGAGCACAAATTAGTATCCAGTAATGGGTTTCAAACACGCACCTTCCGGGCGGAGAGCCCCGCAACTGATCCGGATAACCACTGAACGTCTGCTGCCGCCTTCCCGGCGCGTCACCGTCTCTGCTACCGCTGGGTCCGTGATGTTTGGCCAGAGACTACTGTTATGTGTCGGACGCAGCTCGGAGAACCGACCAGCGTTTGAAGGACCCAGTATGAAATAAGCAGAGCACGGTACAAAGGCTAACTGAATTTAATACATAACAGTGATAATACAGAAAGGTGCGGTCTGGCGTGGTGCGCTCCCAGCAGCGCTAACGGTCCGGAGCCAGAAGCTGTTTCGGACCCAAGGACCCCGCCGACACCCCCCAGGTGGCCGCAACAACCGAGTCTGTGAAAGAAGGAACCATTATGTGAGTCCACACTCTACACACAGAACACTTAAAGGTGTACAAACAGCAAACACTTCCTGGCTTGATTGCTGATCAGCTTCCAACCTGCAGGCATGGAACATCCAGTTCACAAAACTCCACCGCAGTGGAAGCTGATACATGACTAACAAACAGCTCAATACAATAAGGTGTGAGGGACACCACATTTACTGACTGTATAACTGTTAGTCACAAAATCTAACGTACCTCAGGAAGTGTGCTGACGAGCGTGAGACCTCACCCCCTCCTCTTTCACAGACTGTGCATCAAACCTGGACGTTTCTCAGCATCCGCTGCTGATGAGATGGCTCCCGAGACGACGATCGCACCCGTCTGGTCACAAGGTCGAGTCTCTGGCAAATACACACTGTACACTCCAGTCTTAAATGCCAACATGCTCCAATCCATCCAGATGCACCTCAGCTGTGAGTCCTGACGAGTCGCAGGTGATCAGGGTGAGGTCCTGACAGCCTCAGCAACACAGCCACTCAGTCCCAAATGCACGCCACCTGGGAGGAAAACAAAAAGACAAACAAAACCGGCAGCCAGGCCCCCCCAGCCATATAACACAAACATAAATTTCTGTCATTTTCGGGTGGATATTTTAGGAAAGAAAATTCAAATATTAAAGTAGTAATGTGTATAAAATTAACACATGCTTCAATAGAAGAATGACTCAGTTATTATTTATATCCATCATTTAGGTTAACATTAGGCCTTGTAATTAGCCAACTGAATTTTCATATCTGTAGGTAGTTTCAAAGACCAACATTTGCCGCTTACGAGAAACTCTAGTAACCAAGGAGCTAATTGTTCGCCCAGGAAGGAATTCAGTGTAGAACCACCATTGTCCACAAACGTCTGTGGATGCAGCTTCAAAGACACTCCAATCTGTGCAGTCAAATCAGTGCTGTAGCTCCTGCCTTGACTCATCTGTCCACTTCTTTACCATCTTCACTACAGGCTTTGCAGATTTTAATTTCTGCCTGTAGGTAGGAATAAGGTGGATCAGAGAGTGATCAGAGAGTCCCAAAGCTGCACGGGGAACAGAGCGATAAGCGTTCTTTATTGTGGTGTAGCAGTGATCAAGAATGTTTGCGTCCCTGGTGGGACACGTGATGTGCTGTCTATATTTATAGAGTTTGTGGCTGAGATTTGCTCTGTTAAAATTTCCCAGAATGATGAGCAGGGAGTCTAGATACTTCCTCTCCACATCTGTGAGCTGGTCAGTGAGCTGCTGCAGTGCCTCCATTACACACGCCTGAGGTGGGATATAAATAACAACCAGCACAAATGAGGAGAACTCCCGTGGCAAATAGAACAGGTGACAGTTTATGAAAAAGGTTTTCAGCTGAGGGCTGCACGTCCTCTTCAACACTGTGACAACTGCACACCAACCTTCATTTATATAAACGCATGTTCTGCGTCCTCTCAAGTCAGAAATTCCACATTCTGAATTTTGCACAAGCTTGGTACATTTGCATTGTTGGGTCTGGTGTGTCGCATATTCCTCTTCACAATACCCCATAGATTTTCAATCGGGTTAAGATTAGGCGAGTCTGCTTGCCAATTAAGAACAGGGATACCATGGTCCTTAAACCAGGTACTGGCAGCTTTGGCACTACGTGCAGGTGCCGAGTCCTATTGGAAAATGTAAGGTGAACTTTGACTTCATTGACATGTTTAACGATTCATTCATTGAATGTTAAAATATTAAAGGAAATGGCTTTTCCAAATAATAAAATAGTTGCTCTTTAAAGATCCTTGTGTAGCAGCAGGTGTTGGTTTTCAGAGACAACAGGTAAGGTGGACCCCAAGGACACTTAACCAGATGAAGGTCTCCTCTGTAGCTGAGACCTCTTGGTGGAGTTTTTGGAGACACTTTCCTCACATTTTGAAGAGCAAAGCAAAAACAGAAACAGCAAATCATTACAAATGAAATCAACAAATTATGTGGCAGAATGGATGTAACAAAGGAGAAAAATATTACATTGAATAGTCTTCAATCTCAGTTAGATAATATGCATTTGGATAAGGCAAAGGGAACATTTATTTGTTCAAAAGCTCGTTGGATCGAGGAAGGAGAAAAAATAAATTATATTTCTTTAATCTGGAAAAACAGTGACAGACAAAGAAGAAAATACATAGATTTCTTATTAATGATGTCATTATTGAAGATCAGGGTGAAGTAAATGAAGAAATTAAAGTTTTTTATTGTAATTTGTATAAATCCCATTTTTATGAGGAAAAATATGTTCAGTTTTTAAGTAAAATTAGAGAACAAAGTAAGATAATGGATGATGATTTCAAAACCTATATGGAGGAAAACCTGGAAATTGAAGAGCTACATAGTGCAGTTTTGCAGATGTCTGATGGTAAGTCACCAGGACTAGATAGTCTAACCATTGAGTTCTATATATTTTTTTGGGAGGATATTAGAGAGCTGGTCTACAGTGCCTTTATAGAATGCATTTCAATGAATAATCTTTCTCTCACAGTGAAACAGGGTCTTATCTCACTAATCCCAAAACCTAACAGAAATATACTTTTATTGCATAATTGGAGACCAACAACTTTATTGTGTAATGATTACAAATTACTGGCACATGTTTATGCAAAGAGGTTAAATGAGGGGTTAAAACAAATTACACATGTCAGTCAGCCTTTATGTAAGGTAGAAGTACAGACAACCATCCCATTATTAGATATGCTCGATTGTAAAGGCCTTATTGACACTGATAGTTTGGTGTTATTTCTTCATTTTTATAAGGCTTTCTGCACTGTTGAACATTTTTTTTATTAGAAGCACTGCACTTTGAAGGTGTTGGTAAAAAAAATTGTAATATCATCAAGATGTTTTATACTGATATTTATAGTTGTGTTTCTTTGAACCCTGGAATGACCCAGAGATAAGGAATTCAGATAGAGAATTTAGATAAGAAATTTAAAATAAGTCAGCTCGTGGATGACACAGCCATCTTCCTAAAAAAATTAATATATGCTTGACAAAGCTCTTAATAATATTTCTATATTTTCCAAAGCATCAGGGCTATCCATGAATATCCAATAATGTGAAATACTTCCCATTCATAGATGTACAGATTTGAGATTTGCTTCAGTTAAAGTGACATCTGAAGTAAAATATCTTGGAAAAATGTTATCAGGAGAGAAGATGTTAATATAACTAATTACAGATGAAGATAAAGAGCTCTTTAAGTTGCTGGCTAACCAGGGATCTTACAATCTTTGGTAGAGTCATTTGACCTAAACCAGGAGGTATCTCAAAATTAATTTATCCATGTTACTCCATGTATGTTTCTTCAAATAATATAAAAAAGAAAATCTATTATTTTTCAGTTTCTATGGAAAAACAAAACCCATTATATTGAAAGATCACAGTTAGTCAAAGAGTATGAGAATAGGGTTATTAAAGCTTTTAGGGCCCCTTCACACATAGCGGGAAGTTTGGACGAAAACGGCAATACAGCGAGAAACAGTTCGAAATTAGCGCATGAAACACTGCACCGCCGGGCAGGCGTGCACGAACCCCGATGCGAGAATTCATGCACATGCCAGTGTCCATCCAGCAGGAACAGTGCCAGGTGCACCGCATGGCGATGTTTATGTGGAAGAAATAAAAACCAGTTGGTACGTGTGGGACCACATTGTGCCGCTTATGTGGAATAATTAAAAAAAGAAGAAAAAAAAACACACCACCTGGGATGCGAACTCACACCTTTCAAAACCTCTGGTTCCCAGTCAGAGACTTTACCACTGAACTACAGAGCTGTTGTGAAAGTGTCGTGACACGGACCCACAACAGGGGGCGTTAATGAACGGACAATGGATAAGCCAAAAAGTAACAATTTAATGTTGTGAATCGCACAACGAAGTACAGACAATACCAATATGGTGGAATGTCAATTATACACAAGGTGACGTGTGGGCAGGCTCGAAGATAGAAGACGTCTGGCGAGAGAAGAGCCGGATCCCACACAGCTTCCACCACCAACGGATCTGAAGAACACCGGAGCCGCCAAGCCCTGCACCCCAGGTGGCCACTGTCTTCAGCAGTCAGACCCGGTACTGCTGGCAGAGAACAGAAACAGTACTGATGAGTGTGAGTTTGCACACTCAGTAATCCCACAGTCAGTGTTCAGTTAGGAGGGAGAACCTCCACCTCCGATAACACACTCAAACAGCTCCTGAGACAACCACTTATCTGGGTGGGGTGGGAGGCGAAGCCATCACAGTCCACACCAAACGCCAACTCAGCAGACAGGGAATCCGTCCCAGGAAAACAGCTGCAAAAGAGATCAGACTAATTTTCGAATCAGGTTCAGCAGAGAAATGACCTGAATGGTAGCTGATTTCTTGGCGGGGAGGTGGAGTTGCAGTCCGGCCTTTATGGTGGTGGTGATGAGTAGTGGATGAGTGACAGCTGGTACGGATGATGGGTGACAGACAGCTGTCACTCCCAGTCGCTCCGACGCCCTCTCGTGCTTGAAGCCCGCACTTCAAGCAGGGCGCCATCTTGTGGTGGTGGGCCAGCAGTACCTCCTCTTCAGTGGCCCACACAACAAGAGCTGTTCTTTGAAAGCTGGGGGAAGCTGCCTCATATCAAGAAGGTCATGGAAGTATTACAAAACAGATTAAAATCCCACATCATATAAAAACACAGCATTTATCAAGCGAGCAATACAAATATGATCCATCTGTTCCTCTGTAGATGACCCATGGTCACAGACATACACTCATGAAATTACATGAATGAGAAGCAGTGTGCTCTGATCATGTCCACATCTTACTTACTAATTGAAGAAAATAAGAATAACCTCAGGTTTCTTTTCAGCACTGTAGCTAGGCTGACAAAGAGTCAGAGCTCTATTGAGCTGAGTATTCCATTAACTTTAACTAGTAATGACTTCATGACTTTCTTTGCTAACAAAATTTTGACTATTAGAGAAAAAATTACTCATAACCATCCCAAAGATGTATCGTTATCTTTGGCTGCTTTCAGTGATGCCGGTATTTGGTTAGACTCTTTCTCTCCGGTTGTTCTGTCTGAGTTATTTTCATTGGTTGCTTCGTCCAAACCATCGGCATGTTTATTAGACCCCATTCCTGCCAGGCTGCTCAAGGAAGTCCTACCATTATTTAATGCTTCAATCTTAAATATGATCAATCTATCTTTGTTAGTTGGTTATGTACCACAGGCCTTTAAGGTGGCAGTAATTAAACCATTACTTAAAAAGCCATCACTTGACCCAGCTATCTTAGCTAATTATAGGCCAATTTCCAACCTTCCTTTTCTCTCAAAGATTCTTGAGAGGGTAGTTGTAAAACAGCTAACTGATCACCTGCAGAGGAATGGTCTATTTGAAGAGTTTCAGTCAGGTTTTAGAATTCATCATAGTACAGAAACAGCATTAGTGAAGGTTACAAATGATCTTCTTATGGCTTCGGACAGTGGACTTATCTCTGTGCTTGTTCTGTTGGACCTCAGTGCTGCTTTTGATACTGTTGACCATAAAATTTTATTACAGAGATTAGAGCATGTCATAGGTATTAAAGGCACTGCGCTGCGGTGGTTTGAATCATATTTGTCTAATAGATTACAGTTTGTTCATGTAAATGGGGAATCTTCTTCACAGACTAAAGTTAATTATGGAGTTCCACAAGGTTCTGTGCTAGGACCAATTTTATTCACTTTATACATGCTTCCCTTAGGCAGTATTATTAGACAGTATTGCTTAAATTTTCATTGTTACGCAGATGATACCCAGCTTTATCTATCCATGAAGCCAGAGGATACACACCAATTAGCTAAACTGCAGGATTGTCTTACAGACATAAAGACATGGATGACCTCTAATTTCCTGCTTTTAAACTCAGATAAAACTGAAGTTATTGTACTTGGCCCCACAAATCTTAGAAGCATGGTGTCTAACCAGATCGTTACTCTGGATGGCATTTCCCTGATCTCTAGTAATACTGTGAGAAATCTTGGAGTCATTTTTGATCAGGATATGTCATTCAAAGCGCATATTAAACAAATATGTAGGACTGCCTTTTTGCATTTACGCAATATCTCTAAAATCAGAAAGGTCTTGTCTCAGAGTGATGCTGAAAAACTAATTCATGCATTTATTTCCTCTAGGCTGGACTATTGTAATTCATTATTATCAGGTTGTCCTAAAAGTTCCCTAAAAAGCCTTCAGTTGGTTCAGAATGCTGCAGCTAGAGTACTGACGGGGACTAGCAGGAGAGAGCATATCTCACCCGTGTTGGCCTCTCTTCATTGGCTTCCTGTTAATTCTAGAATAGAATTTAAAATTCTTCTTCTTACTTATAAGGTTTTGAATAATCAGGTCCCATCTTATCTTAGGGACCTCGTAGTACCATATTACCCCATTAGAGCGCTTCGCTCTCAGACTGCGGGCTTACTTGTAGTTCCTAGGGTTTGTAAGAGTAGAATGGGAGGCAGAGCCTTCAGCTTTCAGGCTCCTCTCCTGTGGAACCAGCTCCCAATTCAGATCAGGGAGACAGATACCCTCTCTACTTTTAAGATTAGGCTTAAAACTTTCCTTTTCGCTAAGGCTTATAGTTAGGGCTGGATCGGGTGACCCTGGACCATCCCTTGGTTATGCTGCTTTAGACGTAGATTGTGGGGGGTTTCCCATGATGCAGTTTCTTTCTCTTTTTGCTCCGTATGCATCACTCTGCATTTAATCATTAGTGATCGATCTCTGCCCCCCTTCACGGCATGTCTTTTTCCTGGTTTTTTCCCTCAGCCCCAACCAGTCTCAGCAGAAGACTGCCCCTCCCTGAGCCTGGTTCTGCTGGAGGTTTCTTCCTGTTAAAGGGAGTTTTTCCTTCCCACTGTTGCCAAGTGCTTGCTCATAGGGGGTCGTTTTGACCGTTGGGGTTTTTCATAATTATTGTATGGCCTTGCCTTACAATATGGAGCGCCTTGGGGCAACTGTTGTTGTGATTTGGCGCTATATAAGAAAAAAGTTGATTGAGTTGATTGATCTACTGGTCAGGTGTGTCCAGTTGGCCACGCGTGTGTTCTGCCTGACACGCATGTCTTGTGGACGGCACCCCACAGCACAGTCACCGCGTTACATGGAACAGAGCTCACGTGGGTGACGTGATGGTCAGATCGCCCGCTGCATGTTCGGATCTGACAGTCCATTTCAACCTGGGGGGCTGTCAGCTCCGTGCATGGCAATCAGACACCCGCGCTTCACAGTGGACAGTTGTTTGTCCATAACTCTTCAAACACAGTAGGTGTTGTGTAGCCGGAATGTCCAGAATGACAGATCACCACAGCTGCTTCTGTCAGAAGACACGCCTCCCATGAGTGGAGCGCACACACCCACGTGTCAGTGTGTGTGTTTGCAAAGTCACACTCGTGTGGAACTTAGACAAATTTCACAACAGTACAACGATTGCCTGCAGTCTGTTGCCATGCCAAGAGTGTGACTGGCCACACATTTTCTAAGTGCCAACACGAGCAGTGTTAGGTGTTCATGTGTGTCACCTGGAATTTGGCCAGCACCTGCCGCAAGAAGGTGTGATGGGTTCGCACAGCGCACACTCTGTCTTTCAGGTGCTTGTGTGCGCAAATAGTTATAGCAACAGATGTACAAGGCATTGGCAGCAGGGACGACATTACACGGTTTGCACATGATTCCTGTGTCATGCGCACTAAGTGTGCACTTCATCCACACTTTGCACTATGTGTGAAGGGGCCCTTAGAATGTGATTCAATGGTTGGAACTCTTAAGATTAAATGCCTGAAAATACATTTGTCACAGATAGAGTCCATGTGATTTCATACTGTGAGATCCTTATTTTAAAAAGTAGGAGGGCTTGAATTCATTCTAAAACATGATTTTGAGGTGTGCAAGGTTCCTGTTAAATTATCTAATTTCCACAAGCAGATTCTTCATTACTGGAAAATGATATTCACTCATAATTTCTCCCCTCATGGATCTGTTCTATGGAACAACAGAGTGATTACAGTAAATAGGAACTCAGTATTCAGAAGAAACTGGTATGATAAAGGCATTTTATTTACAACAGAGGATTTAATACACAAGTAATTGATAAGGTAACAGTGCCTATCAAATCAAATCAATTTTATGCGCCAAATCACAACAAACAGTTGCCCCAAGGTGCTTTATATTGCAAGGCAAAGCCATACAATAATTAGGGAAAAATCCCAACGGTCAAAACGACCCCCTGTGAGCAAGCACTTGGCGACAGTGGGAAGGAAAAACTCCCTTTTAACAGGAAGAAACCTCCAGCAGAACCAGGCTCAGGGAGGGGCAGTCTTCTGCTGGGACTGGTTGGGGCTGAGGGAGAGAACCAGGGAAAGACATGCTGTGGAAGAGAGCAGAGATCAATCACTAATGATTAAATACAGAGTGGTACATACAGAGTAAAAAGAGAAAGAAACACTCAGTGCATCATGGGTGAGATATGCTCTCTCCTTCTAGTCCCTGTCAGTACTCTAGCTGCAGCATTTTGAATTAACTGAAGGCTTTTCAGGGAACTTTTAGGACAACCTGATAATAATGAATTACAATAGTCCAGCCTAGAGGAAATAAATGCGTGAATAAGTTTTTCAGCATCACTCTGAGACAAGACCTTTCTAATTTTAGAGATATTGCGCAAATGCAAAAAAGCAGTCCTACATATTTGTTTAGTATGCGCATTGAATGACATATCCTGATCAAAAATGACTCCAAGATTTCTCACAGTATTACTAGAGGGAAGGGTAATGCCATCCAGAGTAAGGATCTGGTTAGACACCATGTTTCTAAGATTTGTGGGGCCAAGTACAATAACTTCAGTTTTATCTGAGTTTAAAAGCAGGAAATTAGAGGTCATCCATGTCTTTATTGTCTGTAAGACAATCCTGCAGTTTAGCTAATTGGTGTGTATCCTCTGGCTTCATGGATAGATAAAGCTGGGTATCATCTATCCATGAAGCCTATGATGGTAAAAGCTCACTCTAAATATATTAGATGACCTACTTCCTCAAAGATTAAGGAAAGTCATTTTAAGACACTTTATAAAGTCTACCCAGATGCAGAATAAAACAAATAGATTTAAATGTTGGGAAAAGTGAATGCACGGACCCACGCCAGGGGGCGTAAATGAACGGTCAATAGAGATTCCAAAGAAATACAATTTATTTTGCAAATGTGCACAAAACTCAAATATGCTTTTAGTCTGTCAATCCAAAAACGGTGATGCGTGGGCAGGCCCGAGGGTAGGAGACGCCTATCCAGAGAAGAGCCGGGACCCACGAAGTTCCACCGCCAACAGAGACCTGCAACACACCGGAACAGCCAAGTCCTGAATCCCCAGGTGGCCACCGCTCCAGCTGTCAGATCCGGTACTGCTGGCAGTAACAAACACAGGTTAAGGTGGGTGTGTGTACACCCAGCAAACAGTCAGTAACTCACAGAAATCCTCCTGGAGGAAATAATCCAGATACTCACAGAGTGCAGAGGAAAACTGGAGAACATGCAGTGTCAATGGTTATACTCAGTAAGTCAGAAGTGAGGAGTGGAGACGCCAACTCCAACTTCCACAAACTCGGCTACAAGCTGCAAGTATAAGTCACAACTGCAAAGATTTCAGTAACAATGAATGTGTGAACGGCACAAAACGGCTGAGTAGGTTTACCTGAAAGGTAAGCAGATAACTCGGCAGAGTTATAGTGTCTCTCCCAGGCCTTTATGGGTTGGGTGATGAGTAATGAGTGACAGCTGTCAAGGTCCACCTGGAGATCCAGACAGGCCACTGCGCCCTCTCGTCAATCAATCAATCAATTTTTTTTTTATATAGCGCCAAATCACAACAAACAGTTGCCCCAAGGCGCTTTATATTGTAAGGCAAGGCCATACAATAATGATGTAAAACCCCAACGGTCAAAACGACCCCCTGTGAGCAAGCACTTGGCTACAGTGGGAAGGAAAAACTCCCTTTTAACAGGAAGAAACCTCCAGCAGAACCAGGCTCAGGGAGGGGCAGTCTTCTGCTGGGACTGGTTGGGGCTGAGGGAGAGAACCAGGAAAAAGACATGCTGTGGAGGGGAGCAGAGATCGATCACTAATGATTAAATGCAGAGTGGTGCATACAGAGCAAAAAGAGAAAGAAACAGTGCATCATGGGAACCCCCCAGCAGTCTACGTCTATAGCAGCATAACTAAGGGATGGTTCAGGGTCACCTGATCCAGCCCTAACTATAAGCTTTAGCAAAAAGGAAAGTTTTAAGCCTAATCTTAAAAGTAGAGAGGGTGTCTGTCTCCCTGATCTGAATTGGGAGCTGGTTCCACAGGAGAGGAGCCTGAAAGCTGAAGGCTCTGCCTCCCATTCTACTCTTACAAACGCTAGGAACTACAAGTAAGCCTGCAGTCTGAGAGCGAAGCGCTCTATTGGGGTGATATGGTACTACGAGGTCCCTAAGATAAGAAGGGACCTGATTATTCAGGTCCCTTCTTATCTCGTGCCTGAAACCCGCCAACAGGCAGGGTGCCCTCTGGTGGCGAGCCAGCAGTACCTCCTCTCTGGCGGCCCACACAACAGGACCCCCCCTCAATGGGCGCCTCCTGGCGCCCGACCCGGCTTGTCGGGGTGTCGTTGGTAGAAGTCCACCAGGAGGGCTGGATCCAAGATGAAGCTCCTCTTCACCCAGGGGCGTTCTTCAGGTCCGTATCCCTCCCAGTCCACCAGATATTGGTACCCCCGACCCCTCCGACGAACATCAAGGAGCTTACGTACTGTCCACGCTGGCTCGCCGTCGATGACGCGGGCAGGAGGCGGTGCCGGTCCGGGGGTGCAGAGGTCCGAGGTGTGGTATGGCTTGATCTTTGACACATGGAACACCGGATGGATCCGCAGTGAAGCGGGAAGTTTGAGCTTCACTGCGGCAGGGCTGATGACCTTTGAGATAGTAAATGGGCCGATGAACCGGTCAGTTAGTTTGGGTGAGTCCGTGTGCAGAGGTATGTTTTTAGTGGATAGCCAAATCGATGGTCTAACCGGATGACCAGATCTATCAGCCCATCTAAATCCCGCGGCTGATCCTTCGCTACCAGATGCTCCTTAAGGGCCGGAGACAGCCCATTTATGAAGGCGGCGCGGAGCGCTACCGAATTCCAGCCGGCTTCACTGCCGCAACGCGGAAGTCGACTGCATACTCGGCTGCGCTCCGGCGCCCGTCTTATCGACAGCAGCATATTTGAAGCGGATTCGCCTCTGTTGGGATGATCGAACACCTGTCGAAACTCCCTAATAAACCCAGTATATGTCAAGAAGAGCCGTGAGTCCTGCTCCCAGGACACAACCCCAGTACGGTTCCGGGGGGCTAATGTATGCTTCAGGGGAAGCGGGGGGGGGGGGGGGGGGGGGGTCTGTTGTCGACCACTGGATTTTCCCTGATTTGCGACAGCCGCAGCTGCGCCTTGTCTGTGCGCCTCCACCTGAGCGGTGAGAGCCTCCATCCTACGGTTGAGGTGTATATTCTGTTCGGTTACTAAATCCAACCAAGCAGTGAGGTTGGTGAGAATATTCTGCAACTCACCCAACGCACCTCCTGCTGGAGCCTGCGCACATTGCATCTCCATTGGTTGTTCACTCGGTGGTATACGCCCCTTGGAGTCCATGACGTGGCCGAGTTATCCTGTTGGGAAAAGTGAATGCACGGACCCACGCCAGGGGGCATAAATGAAAGGTCAATAGAGATTCCAAATAAATACGAGGGCTGTCCATAAAGTATAGGTCCTTTTTATTTTTTTCAAAAACTATATGGATTTCATTCATATGTTTTTACGTCAGACATGCTTGAACCCTAGTGTGCATGCGTGAGTTTTTCCACGCCTGTCGGTGACGTCATTCGCCTGTGAGCACTCCTTGTGGGAGGAGTCGTCCAGCCCCTCGTCGGAATTCCTTTGTCTGAGAAGTTGCTGAGAGACTGGTGCTTTGTTTGATCAAAATTTTTTCTAAACCTGTGAGACACATCGAAGTGGACACGGTTCGAAAAATTAAGCTGGTTTTCGGTGAAAATTTTAACGGCTGATGAGAGATTTTGAGGTGATACTGTCGCTTTAAGGACTTCCCACGGAGGGAGACGTCGTGCAGCACTCCCAGGCGCCGTCGTCAGCCTGTTTCAAGCTGAAGACCTCCACATTTCAGGCTCTATTGATCCAGGACGTCGTGAGAGAACAGAGAAGTTTCAGAAGAAGTCGGTTTCAGCATTTTATCCGGATATTCCACTGTTAAACGAGATTTTTTTAATGAAAGACATGCGAGCGGATTGCAGCGTCGGCTCATAGCCGCTGCGACGCTCCACCACAGGAAAAACACCTCCATTGGAAGCCTTAAGGACAAGTTGGAACATGTCCAGCTGTTAAACAATTTCTCATATACTCACTCCACTGAAAGCCATCAAAAGCCGCCTGGATTTTACAAATGGTTATCAACACGGAGGTGTTTTTCCTGTGCCGCCGCACCGCGCCGGGTGAGTCCCAACGCGCGGACCCGTCCGCACAGAAACTCACAGAAATCCTCCTGGAGGAAATAATCCAGATACTCCCAGAGTGCAGAGGAAAACTGGAGAACGTGCAGTGTCAATGGTTATACTCAGTAAGTCAGAAGTGAGGAGTGGAGACGCCAACTCCTCCAACTTCCACAAACTCGGCTACAAGCTGCAAGTATAAGTCACAACTGCAAAGATTTCCGTAACAATGAATGTGCGAACGGCACAAAACGGCTGAGTAGGTTTACCTGAAAGGTAAGCAGATAACTCGGCAGAGTTATGGTGTCTCTCCCAGGCCTTTATGGGTTGGGTGATGAGTAATGAGTGACAGCTGTCAAGGTCCACCTGGAGATCCAGACAGTTCACTGCGCCCTCTCGTGCCTGAAACCCGCCAACAGGCAGGGCGCCCTCTGGTGGCGAGCCAGCAGTACCTCCTCTTCGGTGGCCCACACAACATTAAACTTGAAGTTGAACTGCGTACCTTCTGTAATGCAGCAGATGAAACATTAGAACATATGTTTTTGTTATGCCCCATGTCGTGGACGTTTTGGGTAGAAATAAGAAATTACTTAGAATAAATGACATCCCAGCTTTTGAGATTTCTCATATACTATTTTATATGGATTTTTTTAAATGGATGTCTCTGACATAATAAATATAATTATTCTAAAAGGCAAATATCATATTTATTGTAGTCAGTGGAGAAATAGCAAACCCTCTTTTGAGTGGTTTATAAATGATTTCAAATTATTTTTTCCTATACTCCAACAAAATAGCTTGAAAGATCTGTGAAGATATATCTCATTTCTTGTGAACTATACCCAAGACTTTACTTCCTTTCTAGGTTTTATTTTATTATTATTTTTTATATATATATAACATTGTGGGCAGCATGGTGGCTTAGTGGTTAGCACTGTTGCCTCACAGCAAGAAAGTCATGGGTTCAATTCCCGCCTGTGGCCTTTCTGTGTGGAGTTTGCATGTTCTCCCTGTGTTTGTGTGGGTTCCCTCCGGGTGCTCCGGTTTCCTCCCACATCCAAAGACATGCGGGTGAGGTGGATTGGAATCTTTACATTGTCCATAAGTGTGCGAGTGGGTGTGAATGTGTTTGTTTGTGTTGTGAAAGTGTAGGAACACGGACCCACAACAGGGGGCGTAAAAGAACGGGCAATGGATAAGCCAAACAGTAACAATTTAATGTTGTAAATTGTGCACAACGGAATACAGACAACAACCAGTTTGGAACTACAGTCAATTACGTTGGGTGACGTGTGGGCAGGCTTAAGGATAGGAGACGCCCGTCCAGAACCGAGCCGGATCCCACACGGCCCTCACTGCCAATGGATCTGAAGAACACCGGAGCCGCCAAGTCCTGGGTCCCCAGGTGGTCACCGTCTCCAGCTGTCAGACCTGGTACTGCTGGCAGAGAACAGAAACAGTACAGGTGAGTGTGAGTACGCACACTCAGTAATCCCACAGTCTGTGTTCTTTTGGGAGGGAGCACCTCCACCTCCAGTCACACACTCGTGCAGCTCCTGTCTAACCACTTATCTGGTTGGGGTGTGAAGCGAAGCCGTCGCTGATCACACCAAACGCCAATCCCACAGATAAGGCAACACCCACAGGAAAACGGCTGCAAAGAAGTTCAGACTATTAGTCAGTGTTTTCGGTTTAGCAGAGAAAATTACCTCCAAGGTAGCTGATTTCTCGGCGAGGAGGTGGAGTTGCAGTCCGGCCTTTATGGTGATGGTGATGAGTTGAATGAGTGACAGCTGGTGCTGATGATGAGTGACAGCTGTCACTCCCAGTGGCTCCGACGCCCTCTCGTGCTTGAAGCCCGCACTCCAAGCAAGGCGCCATCTGGTGGTGGTGGGCCAGCAGTACCTCCTCTTCAGCGGCCCACACAACAGGACCCCCCCCCTCAACGGGCGCCTCCTGGCGCCCGACCAGGCTTGTCCGGGTGACGCCGGTAGAAGTCGGCCAGGAGGGCCGGGTCCAGTATGAAGCTCCTCTTCACCCAGGAGTGTTCTTCGGGTCCATACCCCTCCCAGTCCACCAAATACTGGAACCCCCGGCCCTTCCGACGGACGTCCAGGAGCCGGCGCACGGTCCAAACCGGCTCCCCGTCGATGATCCGGGCAGGAGGCGGCGCCGGTCCGGGGGTACAGAGGGGTGAAATGTGGCGAGGTTTGATGCGTGACACATGGAAAACCGGGTGGATCCGCAGCGAAGCTGGCAGCTTCAGCTTCACTGCGGCTGGACTGAGGATCTTGAGTATGGTGAAAGGTCCAATGTATCTGTCCTTTAATTTCTGGGATTCCACTTGCAGGGGAATGTCTTTTGTGGAAAGCCAAACCTCCTGCCCAGGCTGATACGTAGGGCTGGGGCACGCCGGCGGTCTGCATGGTTCTTGGCCCTCGTCCGGGCTTTGAGCAGGGCAGAACGGACGGTACGCCACAACCGACGGCACCTCCTCAGATGGGCCTGGACCGAGGGCACCCCGACCTCTCCCTCCACTAGCGGGAACAATGGGGGCTGGTACCCCAAACACACCTCAAACGGGGAGAGGCCGGTAGCAGACGATACTTGGCTATTATGAGCATACTCGATCCAGGCCAGATGGTTGCTCCAGGCCGTCAGGTGCGCGGAGGTCATGCAGCGGAGGGCCTGCTCCAATTCCTGGTTCGCCCGCTCTGCCTGTCCATTCGTCTGAGGATGGTACCCGGACGAGAGACTCACGGTGGCCCCCAGTTCCCTGCAGAAACTCCCCCAGACCTGAGAGGAGAACTGAGGACCACGCCTGACACAATATCGGATGGAATCCCATGCAGACGCACGACATGGTGGACCAGGAGGTCTGCAGTCTCCTGCGCCGTTGGGAGCTTCGGGAGGGCCACGAAGTGGGCCGCCTTGGAGAACCGGTCCACTATCGTGAGGATGGTAGTCATGCCCTGGGACAGCGGGAGGCCCGTGACAAAGTCCAGGCCGATGTGAGACCAGGGGCGATGAGGCACGGGCAGAGGCTGGAGGAGGCCTTGGGCCTTGTGGTGGTCGGCTTTGCCCCTGGCACAGGTGGTGCAGGCCTGGACATACTCCCGGACGGTGGCAGACGAGACTTGGCTGTTATGAGCGTACTCGATCCAGGCCAGATGGTCACTCCAGGCCATCGGGGGCGCGGAGGTCATGCAACGGAGGGCCTGCTCCAGTTCCTGGTTAGTCCGCTCTGCCTGCCCATTCGTCTGGGGGTGGTACCCAGACGAGAGACTGACGGTGGCCCCCAGTTCCCTACAGAAACTCCACCAGACCTGGGAGGAGAACTGAGGACAACGATCCGAGACAATGTCTGATGGAATCCCATGCAGACGCATGACGTGGTGGACCAGGAGGTCTGCAGTCTCCTGGGCCGTCGGGAGCTTCGGGAGGGCCACGAAGTGGGCCGCCTTGGAGAACCGGTCCACTATCGTTAAGATGGTGGTGTTTCCCTGGGACGGCGGGAGGCCCGTGACAAAGTCCAGGCCGATATGAGACCAGGGGCGATGAGGCACAGGCAGAGGCTGGAGGAGGCCTTGGGCCTTGTGGTGGTCGGCTTTGCCCCTGGCACAGGTGGTGCAGGCCTGGACATACTCCCGGACGTCGGCTTCCATAGACGCCCACCAGAAGCGCTGCCGGACCACTGCCACGGTCCTTCTCACCCCTGGATGACAGGAGAGCTTGGAACCATGACAGAAGTCAAGGACCGCAGCCCTGGCCTCTGGTGGGACGTACAATTTGTCTTTCGGACCTGTCCCCGGGTCCAGGCTCCGTGTCTGGGCCTCCCGGACGGTCTTCTCCACGTCCCAGGTGAGGGTGGCCACGACAGTGGACTCGGGGATGATGGTTTCCATCAGGTCTGACAGCTCGGTCTTGACCTCCTCTTCATGCACCCGGGACAGGCGTCAGATCGTTGGTTCTTCGTCCCGGGGCGGTAGGTGATCCGAAAGTCAAAACGCCCAAAGAACAGTGACCAGCGGGCTTGCCTGGGGTTCAGACGCCTGGTGGTCCGAATGTACTCCAGGTTCCGATGGTCCGTGAAAACCGTAAATGGTACCGATGCTCCCTCCAACAGGTGTCTCCACTCCTCAAGAGCCTCCTTCACCGCAAGAAGTTCCCGATTGCCGACGTCATAGTTCCTTTCAGCCGGGGTCAACCTGCGGGAAAAGTAGGCACATGGATGGAGAACCTTGTCGGACTCCCCGCTCTGGGATAGCACGGCTCCTATCCCCGAGTCAGAGGCGTCCACTTCAACTACAAACTGGCGATTGGGATCGGGCTGCACCAGAACCGGTGCAGTCAAGAACCAGCGTTTCAACTCCCTAAACGCGGCTTCGCACCGATCTGACCAGGTGAAGGGGACGTTAGTGGAGGTCAGGGATGTCAGGGGGCTAACTACCTGACTGTAGCCCTTGATGAACCTCCGGTAGAAATTTGCAAAACCGAGGAACTGTTGCAGTTTCCTACGGTTTGTTGGTTGGGGCCAATCTCTCACCGCCGCAACCTTGGCCGGATCAGGGGTGACGGAGTTGGAGGAGAAAATGAACCCCAGGAAGGACAAAGAAGTGCGGTGGAACTCGCACTTCTCGCCCTTCACAAACAGCCAGTTCTCCAACAACCGCTGTAGGACCTGACGTACATGCTTGACATGGGTCTCAGGATCCGGAGAAAAGATGAGTATATCGTCTAGATATACGAAGACAAACCGATGCAGGAAGTCCCGCAAGACGTCATTAACCAACGCTTGGAATGTCGCGGGCGCATTGGTGAGGCCGAACGGCATGACCAGGTACTCAAAGTGACCTAACGGGTTGTTAAATGCCGTCTTCCACTCGTCTCCCTCCCGGATCCGAACCAGGTGATAAGCATTCCTAAGATCCAATTTTGTGAAAATTTGGGCTCCATGCAAGGGCGTGAACACTGAATCCAACAGAGGTAATGGGTATCGGTTGCGAACCGTGATCTCGTTCAGCCCTCTGTAATCAATGCATGGACGGAGTCCACCGTCCTTCTTGCCCACAAAAAAGAAACCAGCACCCATGGGGGAGGTGGAGTTCCGGATCAACCTGGCAGCTAACGAGTCCCGGATGTAGGTCTCCACTGATTCGCGTTCCAGACGTGAGAGGTTGTACAGCCTGCTGGACGGGTACTCAGCGCCCGGTATCAAATCAATGGCACAATCGTACGGATGGTGCGGGGGGCAGCGTGAGTGCCAGATCTTTGCTGAAGACTTCAGCAAGGTCATGGTACTCGGCTGGCACCGCCGCCAGATTGGGGGGAACTATTACCTCCTCCTTAGCTGTCACACCGGGTGGAACCGAGGATCCTAAATACTCCCGGTGGCAGGTTTCGCTCCACTGAACCACAACCCCAGATGGCCAATCAATCCGGGGATTGTGTTTTAACACCCATGGGAAACCCAAAATCACTCAGGAGGTAGAGGGTGTTACATAAAACACAATCTCCTCCCTGTGATTTCCAGATGCAACCAATGTCACTGGCTGTGTCTGGTGTGTGATTAGTGGAAGAAGGGTGCCATCTAGTGCCCGCACCGACAATGGTGACAGTAAGGCCACTAGAGGGAGCCCAACCTCCTTTGCCCATCTGCTATCCAGCAGATTCCCCTCCGACCCTGTGTCCACCAGTGCTGGGGCGTGAAGGGTTAGATCCCCACTCAGGATCGTGACTGGGATACCTGCAGATTTTTGGGGTCTCCCCGCGTGGGTATTGTGACCCACCCTTAGCCCAGTCTCTAAGGACGAGTGCTGCTGTTTTGACCGTTTGGGGCATTCTCTCTGTGTGTGCTTGGTTGAGCTGCAGAGAAAACACTCCCCACGGATCAGCCTCCTTTGTCTCTGATCTGATCACCTTTTGGCCCTGCTCGTTTCCATAGCAACGTCAGCAGGGGGAGCTGTCGTCACGTGGAGTGCCCTGGCTGTGGAGCGTGGGGAAGGCGGCTCCCTTTTGGACCCGGGAGGAAGAGGGACGGCTTGTGCCTGACCACGCCCTTCGTCTCGCTCCCGTCGGTGTTCTGTTAATCGGTTGTCTAACCGTATAACCAGGTCGATAAGCCCGTCTAAATCCCGCGGCTCGTCCTTCGCCACCAGGTGCTCCTTAAGGACCAGAGACAGTCCGTTTACAAAGGCGGCACGGAGCGCAACAGCATTCCAGCCAGCTCGCGCTGCCGCGATGCGGAAGTCGACTGCATACTTCGCTGCGCTCTGACACTTCTGTCTTATCGACAGCAGCACGCTTGAAGCGGTCTCACCTCTATGAGGGTGGTCGAACACCTGTCGGAACTCCCTCACACACTCAGTGTAAATCATTAGGAGCCGTGAATTCTGCTCCCAGAGCGCAGTAGCCCAGGCGCGTGCCTCTCCTCGAAGCAAACATTATAACGTAAGCCACCCGGCTAGCGTCTGACGCGTACATGACGGGTCGCTGTGAAAAGACTAGCGAGCACTGCATCAAGAAGTCCGCGCACGTCTCCACACAGCCTCCGTACGGCTCCGGAGGGCTTATGTATGCTTCAGGGGAAGGTGGGGGGGTTCGTTGAACGACCAGTGGAATGTCTGTTTCTGGCATTCGGTCAGCAGGAGGAGGTGCTGCAGCAGCGCCCTGAGCATGCGCTTCCACCTGGGCGGTGAGAGCCTCCATCCTTCGATTGAGAACAACGCTCTGCTCGGTAACTAAGTCCAACCGAACAGTAAAAGCAGTTAAGATGTGCTGCAGCTCACCTAACACGCCTCCTGCTGGCGCCTGTGCACCTCGCTCTTCCATTGGCTGTTCAAGCGATGGTTGACGCCCCTCGGGATCCATGACGCTGGCCGAGAAATCCTGTTGTGAAAGTGTAGGAACACGGACCCACAACAGGGGGCGTAAAAGAACGGGCAATGGATAAGCCAAACAGTAACAATTTAATGTTGTAAATTGTGCACAACGGAATACAGACAACAACCAGTTTGGAACTACAGTCAATTACGTTGGGTGACGTGTGGGCAGGCTTGAGGATAGGAGACGCCCGTCCAGAACCGAGCCGGATCCCACACGGCCCTCACCGCCAACGGATCTGAAGAACACCGGAGCCGCCAAGTCCTGGGTCCCCAGGTGGTCACCGTCTCCAGCTGTCAGACCTGGTACTGCTGGCAGAGAACAGAAACAGTACAGGTGAGTGTGAGTACGCACACTCAGTAATCCCACAGTCTGTGTTCTTTTGGGAGGGAGCACCTCCACCTCCAGTCACACACTCGTGCAGCTCCTGTCTAACCACTTATCTGATTGGGGTGTGAAGCGAAGCCGTCGCTGATCACACCAAACGCCAATCCCACAGATAAGGCAACACCCACAGGAAAACGGCTGCAAAGAAGTTCAGACTATTAGTCAGTGTTTTCGGTTTAGCAGAGAAAATTACCTCCAAGGTAGCTGATTTCTCGGCGAGGAGGTGGAGTTGCAGTCCGGCCTTTATGGTGATGGTGATGAGTTGAATGAGTGACAGCTGGTGCTGATGATGAGTGACAGCTGTCACTCCCAGTGGCTCCAGCGCCCTCTCGTGCTTGAAGCCCGCACTCCAAGCAGGGCGCCATCTGGTGGTGGTGGGCCAGCAGTACCTCCTCTTCAGCGGCCCACACAACAGTTTGTTTGTGGTCCTGCGACAGACTGGCGTCCTGTCCTGGGTGTACCCCACCTCGCGCTCTATGACTGCTGGGATAGGCTCCAGCCCCCCACGACCCTTGACTGGACTAAGCAGTTGAAGATGAGTGTGTATAACATTGTGTTCTTTGTGATCTGTAAAACTCCAGTCCTTGTATTTTTATTTTTTTTTTTGCCATCTTTTTGTTTTGTAATTCTTATTTTACTTTCCCTCTGTATCACATTTATTGTATGAAAATGTATAGTCCCTATGAGAAAATGTATGTTTCTATGTTGTGTTGTATTCAATGAATTTTTTTTTGTTAATTTAATCTAATCTAATTTTGTTTAAATAATATTACACACTTTCTGTAAATACTACAAGCTTCATTTCACTTCTCAAATATCAGTGTGTTTATCTGCTATATGATATATTTAACTGAAATTGCTGATCAAAACAACCAATGATTTATAAAGGAAAATCATGGAAATCATCAGGGGTGCCAAGACTTTTACATACCACTTTATGTTATTATGCTTTTTACCCTTTTAAATGAATTCTTTTAGTAAATTGAGCGGGCCACAGCCTCAATTTTATCTAAAGTCAGGGTCTTTTCATAAAGTTTAGGGCTAGTGGCCGATGATCACCTTAGTATTTCTTCTGTTTTTCTTGTTGCTTAATGCTGACAAATTATACTTTATTTGTTGTCTTTCTGATGTCTGATTCTGTTCTTTCTTTCTGTCTGAGGTGTGGCTCCATCCAGAGCAGGAAGTGGGTGTCTTCTACTGCAAGCCTCCCATCCTGTGCACCAGCATGGTAGTTTTTCCTTACCACTGTCACCTGTGCGCTTGCTCTAGGGGTTGGTAAGGTTATACCTTACTTGTGTGAAGTGCCTTGATTCAACTTTGTTGTGATTTGGAACTATATAAATGAGATAAATTGAACTGAAGCAATATTTTGGTTTTATAACATAGCACTGTTACTGCTATTCTAAAAGTTTTAAATGATGTGTTTGAGGCATTGGATTCTAAAACGTTTTGTGTTCCACTGTTTCTCGATCTGTGGATCACAGTCTCTTGTTCTAAACTCTTTACAAACATGGTTTCTCCACCCATGCTGTCTCTTGGTTTACTGATTATTTGGCAAGGATGACACAGTTCTGTTAATGCCACCTTCCTGAGGTCACAAAAGGTGTTCCTCAAGGTTGAGTTTTAGGACCTATTTGTTCATGATTTACATGAAAGGTATATCTTATATGGGTGATCTTAGACTACGGGCACTTATGTCCTTTGCTCATACTGTATGAAAAACAGAAAAAAAGGGGAAATTTCACACTTTTATAGTTATCTTTATAATGAAAGTGTGTTAAGAAATTTGTTCTAGTAGTCTATGATGACTTTTTCACCTTTTTTCAGCATCATTATATGCAAATATTGCAGTTTTGTGCTTGTCCCACACCCAGACTTTTGATCTTCAATGATAAAAATGAATGGTAAAGAAACGTTTTTTCTAATGTTTTAAAATATCTCTGAATAAAATATCAGTAAAATAATCAAAACATAATTGGGGTATTCAATGTCATACAACTGTTGTGATTTTTTTTTAAACAAAATGTAGTTGTCCCACACTATTGCCGTAATTTCCACCACAACACTGTAATGTCCCTAAACAGTTTGTATGAAAGATTGTTTGGGTAGTTTCTATGGAGATAAACAGTGACATCAGAGCACATGTATATAGCGCCAAATCACAACAAACAGTTGCCCCAAGGCGCTTTATATTGTAAGGCAATGGTGTGGTGGAAATTACATTTACAAGGCCAATAGTGCCCGTAGTTAAAGAATCACCCATATATTATATTCCAATTCTAAGGTGGAACTATGCTAGTATACTAAAAAGGAAGAGTAAAAAAGAAGAGTAGAGTAGAGCCACTTAGGTGCCTGGTCTTGAGAATCAGGGATGGTAGGTTGAAAAGCTTTTTTATCCCATGACATATCCCATGACATGACTGATCTGTGCGCAAACCTATCAAACGCCTACTATCATCTTTATGCAGATGACAGTGTAATCTATTGTTGTTCAAACTCAGTGACACAGGCAATTGAATTTTTGCAGTCCGCTTTTGAAGTACTGCAGTGCCGTCTGGAGAAATTCAAACTGGTCTTGAATGCAGAAAAACCCAAAATAATGGGGGGTTTTTTCAAAGTCACCTCTTTCCAACTGAAACAATCCTTCACATGGCGATACAAGCACCAGATTTGGCATGAAGGTTCTTCATAAATCAGTGTTTGATAAAAAAGTGCTGGCCACGTGAAAATCCAATATGACAGCCAGGTAGGGGTCAATGAAGAATGACACAGGGTCAAAATTTAAAAATGCTCCACCTATACCAAATTATGTGATGTTTCTGATCACAAAGATTCCAAAAAGGTATATTTTGGACTATCTATGACTGAATGTTATGGAGTTATGGGGTAAAAACAGCAAGAATGGTAAGAAAGGTCAGTTTCAGTTTGCACAGGAGTCAAAAGTTAAAGCTGCTCCAATTTTGGTAGAAAGTGGTGCAAATATTGGTTGAACTAATAGATTAATAAATGGGAGCAGGGGTGGTGGCCAAGTGGTTTAATGCGCTTGGTTTCAGTTCAGAAGGTTCCGGGTTCAAATCCACCCCTGCCACATTTCTCCATGTAATGTGGAGTTGCGTCAGGAAGGGCATCCGGCGTAAAACTTGTGCCAATTCAACATGCAGATCCACCTTGGATTTGCTGTGGCGACCCCAAGTGCAAACAAGGGAGCAGCCGAAGGGACTTACTAATAGATTAATAAATGGAATAGCTTTGACTGTGTTGAATGCTTGGTTTGCAGAGTAAATGTCAAACAATGTTGACATCCATTGGATTCTATGGCATATGACGTATGTTACCCTGTAACGTGACAACGTGACACATGGTGCAAACTATTCCTTTTTAAACCCCTATTAACTCAACCAATAATTTGCATCACATTTTACAAACATTGGAGCAGCTTTAACTTTTGACCCCTGTACAAACTGAAACCGACCATTGTCACCATTTTTGCTGTTTTTACCTCATAACTCCATAACATTCAATCATAGATAGTCCAAACTATACCTTTTTGGAATAGTTATGATCACACAAATAATGTGTTATACTTTTCAATATGATTGGAGCATTTTTAAATTTTGACCCCTGTGTAATTCTTCATTTACCCTGGCCACCATATTGGATTTTCAAGTGGCCACACTTTTTTCTCAAACACTGATTTATGAAGAACATTTATGCCAAATCTGATGTTTGTATGACCAAGTGAACAATTCTGGCCAAAAGTCATACTTATCTGCGCCACTATAATTAAAATTGCTTGTGGTAAAACTCTCGAGCTAGTCAGCAGTTACAAGTATTTGGGATTAACTATTGACACTTGATCTCCAAATTGAGGGTCAGAAACTCCTGATAACTGCTACCTTCTTGCCTGCACTGTACTACAGTGATGTTGTGTATATGTGTGCTTCTGTCAGGTTTTAAGCCCTGGACCTGCCCCGAATCTGGTTTTGGTCCCCCAGTCTGTGTCTGTTTCCCTCTCTTTGTCCTTCTGTCTAACCCTGAATGTTTATTTTCTGTTTCTTCCACTTTGGTCTTGGTTTTATGATCTGTTACACTTCAGCCACGTTAAGTTCTGTTCTAGTTTAGTCTCTGCTTTTTATTTAGTCATACTGTGTTATCACATTAAGTTTTGAGGATTATCTGTTACTCTTCAGCCACTTGAGTTCTGTTCTAGTTTAGTCTTCATCCTTTACTTTCTGGTTATTCAGTCACTGTCTTGAGCACATTTGTAAATCATGGTTTTCTGTACACTCTTGCCACATGTTGAGTTCTCATCTAGTTTAGATCCAGCCTTTAATTTTCTGTTCTGTTCCTGCCTTTGTTTATTCTGTTACCACATTTGTATTCTAGGTATCATTATTTCCTAATTGTTTAACATTTGTTCTGTCACTGTCATATTCCTCTTTTTCCTGCTTTTGTCTGACAACGCCCACCTGTCACTCCACTCGTCTCACTCAGGCCACGCCTTCTTTCCTGCACCTGCATCTCATCACGCCCTGATTATCCTCTGCTTTAAACCCCTTGTCTTCAACAGCTCACTGTTAGTTCGTTGTGCATTCTGCCCTCGTTCCAAGCCACCTGTATCCTGTCATAGTCTGTGTTTTTTAACGTTCTCGACCATCTGCTTGTCCTTGACCATGTTTCTGCCTGAGCCTGTTAACCTGCTTCTCTGTGCCTGAACCCTGCTTGTTTTTTGACTACGTTTTTGCCTTCTCTGATACACCTGTTTGCTCGTTCTGGAACTCTGCTTGTCACTGACCACGCCGCCACCTCAACACTGTCTGTACTGCCGTCTGCCTGCTTGTGACCCTGTGTATCGACCTGAGCCTGTTTTTTGGATAAAGCCTTTTCCTTAACCCACATCTGAGTCATGCATTTGTGTCCATCCGCCCGCTGTGCCTCGCCACCTCCGTCCCTGACAGCTTCAACCAGTTCTCTACAGTCCTTGACCCTGCTGTATCATTGTGCTTTGAAATTCATTACTGGTTGTAGCCGCCTCACCTACCACTGTGAGTTGTATGCCAAAACAGGCATCCCCGCTTTGAATGTAAGGCAAAATACGCATTGGATGACTATGGTTTACAAGGCTCTTATTGGGCTGGTTTCAATTTATTTATCAAGTTTACTTTGGAGATCTGAAAGCCGTTATGTTTTGCCCTCGAATGATATGTTGTGTTTTCATGTACCTCGTGTTCCCACTAAACACAAGGAAAACAAAGCTTTCAGTTTTTCTGCTCCCTCTGATTGGAATGTCCTCCACTCTGAAATGAAGTAAGGTTAGACCACGGGTGGGCAACGAGGGTCAAGACAGTGCAGGTTTTCCTTGAAACCAATCACCTTAACAGGTGGGTTTGCTAATGAGCTTCTCCCCTGAACATAAACACCTGATCATCAATGAAATCACCTGCTGAAGTGATTGGTTGCAAGGAAAACCTGCACTGTCTTGGCCCTTCGAGGCACATGATAAGGTCACACAAATAAGGTCTAACCCAGGGCAAGGGTTAGACCTTATTTGTGTGAAGCATCTTGAGGCAACTCTTGTGATTTCATGCTGTATAAATGAAATATATTGAAATTGAATTAAATAAATTGACTTGAAACTGTCTGGTTTGATTTCTTTGAATGCCTTCTGCTTGATTTTAAGAGACTGTGTACAGAATTCTTTTGCACAGTGCCTGTGTTTCTAAATTAATTTTATCATCATATTATTGTTACAATGACCAAGCTGATTGTTTTATCTGTATATTGCTTGTATTTATTTGTTTTTAATGTTCCCTTGATGAACATTACATTCACATGTTTTTTCAAGACAAAACTAAACATTACTCATTGGAGAAACGAGTTAAAAACATTTTATTACAATTTTTATCATTGATGTTATGTTCTGACCTTCAGTTTAAATCAATAATGAGGAGACAGACATGGAGTGTGGTTGCTGTTAATTTACTGAAGACTGAACTGAACAGTATACAGGAAATCAGCCCAGAGAGCGTCGGGAGGTTACAGTAGCCTAATAGGGCCAAACTTAATAACGAGACCCCAGCTCAATACTTAACATTTCCTCCCCCCCTTATTCTGTAAGACTAACCCAAATGTTCACTGAAGACAACTATAACACAACCTAGCATTCAAAAAGGATATGACATTTCTTCAGCGAGGATTACAAGTCCAAGCGGTCTGGAGGCCGCCGCTCGCAGAGTGGGTACCGGCGAGGATGGTAAGTCACGAGATGGCGGCGGCAGCAATGGCCTCCGCCGTCGATGGAGCCTGGGGAACCTGGTCTGTAGTGTCATTCTCCTGAAGTGTGGCCGGCAGGTTTTTCGGAGGCAGCCAGGCCCTCCACTGTGTCTGCCTGGCTTGCAATTCAAGTGCGGAGAGCCCATCAGCTCCGTGGGGGGGCCTTATGCTGGCCAACAGATGGTCAGTATGACAACGCCACACTGCATCTTGCTGGTGTGTACTTGGTATGACAGCGGACCGGTGATGGCAACTACCTCCGCTGGCACCCACTTGGGACCCCTTAGGTAATTACAAGCTATACAGGCTCTCCTACGTGGAAAGACTGTGGCGTGACTGACCTACGTCGACTCTGTTCTTGCTGACTGCTCAGCATGATTTGGCTCCTCACTGGAGGACATATGCAGTCCAGTTTGGTGCGCAGCGCTCTTTTCAGGAGGAGTTCAGCGGGGGACACCTTGGTGGTGCTGTGTGGCATGTTTCGGTAAGTCAGCAGGAAGCTGTGGAGTCACTGGTGAAGTAAGCCTTGGGACACTGATGCCCTTAGACTGTGCTTTAAAGTTTGCACAAATCTCTCAGGTGGTGGACGGGTGGTAAGGTGCTGACCTAATGTGTTGAATTCCATTCATTCTGAGGAAAGCCTCCATCTCTTCGGCCACAAACTGGGGTCCATTGTTCACTCACCAGCTGTTCCCAGTATTCCATACCAGCTGAACATTTCCTCCAGTCTCTCGATGGTTTTCCTGGTAGTTGTAGACCTCATGATGGCCACGTCCAGCCATTTGCTGTGGCACGTCCATGACCACCAGGAACATTCTCTCCTCGAATGGTCCAGCAAAGTCTATATGTAGCGCTGCCAGGGCTCAGCTGGCCATTCCCATGGGTGGACTGCAGCTGGTTGTGGTGCGTTTCGCACAGTCTGGCAGGTGGTGCAATGGACGCATTTTCCTCAATGTGCTTGTCTGACTCCAGCCACGAGAAGTAGCTGCAGGCCAGCTTCATGCGCACTATGCCACAGTGCCCAATGTGGGGCTGTTTCAGCATGGGGCTCTGCAGAGAAGGGGGTATGATTACCCTTCTGCCTCACAGCAGACACCCTGACTGTACAGAGAGTTCCTGTTGTCTGACCAAATATGGCTTGGTGTCAGGTGAGTCCAAAATTCTTCTACCTTTTATGATGGCATCCATCAGGGCTGATAACACCGGATCGTTCCAGGTGGCATGTCTCACTTGTTTTGCGGTGACAGGGGTGTCGTCCACTTGCTGGAAGTAGAAGATGTCAGTTTGTCGGGTCACTGGCCTCGCCACAGGGAGCGGGAGGTGGGACAGGCCATCTGTGTTACCATGTAGTTCAGATCGGCGGTACTTGATGTCGTAGTTATGGCCTGACAACAGCAGGGCCCATCTCTGCATTCTGCTTGCGGCCAACGGTGGAATGCCCGTGTGTGGTCCCAGTAAGGCTGTTAGCGGTTTATGGTCGGTCAGAAGCGTGAATCTCCTTCCGAACAGATACTGATGGAATTTCCTAATTCCAAACACAATGCTCAGAGCCTCCCGCTCAATCTATGTGTAGTTACATTCAGCTTTGTTGAGGGTCTTCGAAGTGAAAGTAATAGATTTGTCTGTGCCGTCCGGCATGATGTGTGAGACGACCGCGCCAACCCCATAGGGGGAAGCGTAACAGGCTAACTGAAGTGGCAATGCCGGGTCAAAATGGGTCAGCACATCAGAGTTCAGAAGGGCCTTCTTGGAATCTTCATTTGGCAAGACTCTGACCACTCCCATTTCCTTCCTTGCATCAGTAATTCATGGAGCGGTTTCAATAAAGTGGAGAGATTTGGAATGAATTGGCCGTAATAGTTCAGGAGCCCCAGGTATGAGCGTAACTGGTTTACGTTTGTGGTGCTGGGGCTTCCAAGATGGCCTTGGTCTTGGAGGGGGCCTTGTGTAGACCCATGCCATCGATCCCATGGCCCAGGTATTCGATGGAGGACTGGAAAAACTCACATTTTTCCTTGCAAACTTTCAGTCCATATTGCCTCAGCCTCTGTTGTGTCCTGTCCAGGTTGTGGGAGGGTGGTCGGCGTTGTCCCTCCCCATGATGAGGATATTGTCCAAGTAGCACTGTACTCCCGGTAGCCCAGCCAGATCTGATCCATGGCCTTTTGAAAGAGTGCGGGGGCTGACGTGAATTCCAAAGCCAAACAGTAGTATCAAAAAAGGCCCTTATGCGTGCTGACTGTCAGTAGTTTCTTTGGACTTCGGGGTCCACTGACATCTGCAGATAGGCCTGGTTCAAGTCAATTTTGCTGAATTGTTTGCCGTTTGCTAGACCGGTGATCGATGAGGGGCAGCGGGTAATGTTCATTTTGCAAGGCTGGGTTAACAGTCACTTTGAAATCGCTGCAAATTCATAGGCTTCCATTTTTCTTAAGGACAGGCACGATTGGGGTAGCCCAGTCACTGACAGGCACCGGTTTGAGCACCCCACTATTTACCAGACTGTCCAGCTCCTTTTCAACTTTTGGTCGCAGTGCGTATGGGACCGGCCGCGCTTTAATGAATCGGGGGTTGCTCCCTGGTTTCAGGGTCAGCTTTGCAGTGATACCCTTCATGTGCCCTAGTCCTTCTGTGAAGAGTTCACCGTGTTTCTTTAATACAGCTTCTAGAGCTGTCTCTCCTTGGCTCAACATGCGGACGGTAGGCCAGTCAATCCGCACTTTTGAGCGCCTTGGGGCAACTGTTTGTTGTGATTTGGCGCTATACAAGAAAAAAGTTGATTGATTGGTTGATTGACTTATCCATCCATGATCGGCCGAGCAGGGACAGGTAATTGCCTCGAACAACGTATAAGGGCAGCTTTACACATTGTCCATTTAGCTCCACTTTGACCTTGACCAAGCCCTTGACAGCCACTGTATCCCCCGTATAGGTCTACAGCACCACCCATGCTGGTTGGATTGGCAAGTGGTGTAAGTATTCTTGATACACTGTCTCTGAAACAAGTGACACTGCTGCCCAGGTGTCAATTTCCATCCGCACTGGTTTGCCCTCCAGCAAGGGTGCCGTCCAGATAGCTGTCAGACCCTCCAGCCAGCGAAAGAATGTGAGGGGCAACTCATCATCTGTGGATTCACTGGCACTAGCTTCTTTTTCCGTCACATGCACTGTTTTCCTTATGTGCAGCAGCTCTCTTTTGTTTGTTACTGTTTTTTCTGCATTGACTGAGTTCCCTTTTTCTTATTACGACAGGCCTTTTCAATGTGACCTTTTTTTTCCCACAGGCATGGCACTCCAATTCTTTACACCAGCACTCTGCTGCTGGATGGCCTTGTTGGCCACAGCAATAACATGGCCTCGTTGTCGAGCTGTCCTCTGTACTAGCTACCTTCAACACCTTAGTCGTGGCTGCACTCAACTGTTGTGCCTCCTTTGCAGCCATTTCCATTGACATACTTATTTCAATTGCTTGGTCAGAGTTAATTTGTCCTCAGAAGTTTCTCTGAGTGGCCTCGTTGCACAGTCCACAGACCAGCTGGTCATGAATGGCATCATTAAGCGAGTCCTCTTTAAATTCACAGTGCTCCGTTAACTTCCTGAGCGCAGCAGTGAACATAGTCACAGTTTTCCCCTCCTCCTGATTACGTTTCTAAAATCTGAACTGTTCAGCAATCATTAAGGGCTTAGGTGAGAAATGTGCACTTAGAGTTTTAACAATTTGGTCATATGTGAACTGTCCTGGCTTCTTGGGCTGTGCCAGTGCTCGGAACAGATTGAAAGTCTTTGCGCCCATTACTGTTATGAATGTAGCTACCTTTTTCTCCGTGCTGATTCTGCTGGCAAGAGAAAGAATTCAAAACGCTCTGTATATGTGCTCCATTGCTCCACAGTGTCATCAAACAGTCAATGTTCCCCAATACACCAGCGATTGCAGAACGATTTTCCCTGCACTGTCCTCATCCGATTGTCTGTTGTCTGGCCCTCCAGATGAACTTTCCTGTTCGGTGTTGTTTCCAGGTAAGCTTTCGATGCTACCCTCCCGCGGTTTTGTCGCCCGATGCACTGCTCATTAGGCAATGAACTAATCTACTGCGCAACAAAACGTCTATTTACAAAAACGAACACTCTCAAACGTCTTCATGTGAGATCAGACGCATCCTCGTCGCCAGTTGTTATGTTCTGACCTTCAGTTTAAATCAATAATGAGGAGATAGACATGGAGCATGGTTGCTATTCGTTTACTGAAGACTGAACTGAACAGTATACAGGAAATCAGCCCAGAGGGCGTCAGGAGGTTACGGTAGCCTAATAGGGCCAAACGAGACCCCAGCTCAATATCTAACAACTGACTGAATCCAATAATGCTTCAAAACAAGCTCTTTTTTACAGACAAATTTGATCTGTCAGTGTTTGGTTGCTTTATATTTTATTTTCATTTATTTTTTGTAAATAAGTCCGGGGCAGAAATTTCTGCCCAATAGTGACGTCACACACAGGAAGTGTGGACATTTATTTCAATTTTTTGCTCCTCGGTTTTAATTTGGTGTCAATTCAAAAACACTGAACACTTAGGCAAAAAACTATTTATGAATAGAATTTTATATGGCAGAAATCAAGTCAATTTTATTTATATAGCGCCAAATCACAACAAACAGTTGCCCCAAGGCGCTTTATATTGTAAGGCAAAAGCCATACAATAATTACAGAAAAACCCCAATGGTCAAAACGACCCCCTGTGAGCAAGCACTTGGCGACAGTGGGAAGGAAAAACTCCCTTTTAACAGGAAGAAACCTCCAGCAGAACCAGGCTCAGGGAGGGGCAGTCTTCTGCTAAGACTGGTTGGGGCTGAGGGGAGAGAATCAGGGAAAAGACATGCTGTGGAAGAGAGCAGAGATCAATCACTAATGATTAAAAGCAGAGTGGTGCATACAGAGTAAAAAGAGAAAGAAACACTCAGTGCATCATGCAGATAATCAGACTGACAGATTCTGTTCCGGTTCTTCTTAAATTTTGTCCTTAGAAAAGGTTCACAGTCAGTTTGTACTATATTCCTTGCAGAGCTCAGTGAAGGCAAAATGTCAAACACATAGCTGGTAATTGCTGAGAGCGAGAGCTCCACGCTCAGGCTGCAGAAAAAGCTGGTGTAGGAGCGGCAGCAACAAGGAGGATGTCAAGCCTGAGCTGGGCTCGACCACAGGTGTGTGGAAACACCAAAAAGTTAGAAGAATATTCTACTTCTGGAAAAGTAGCGAGGCCAAAGCTTACCGTGTGGATTAACTGAGTTTCTGGTGATGATGGACTGAAGAGAAGGGGCTGAAATACAGGCGCTGATTGCATGTGGAACAGGTGTGTCAATCAGCTTGAGGCGCGCCACCTGTGCAGAGAGGAGAAAAAGCAGCAGCAGCAGACAGAGCAGGCAGCCTACAACAAATAGAATATTATGATATAGCCTAGATTGCAGACGGGTATTTTGCAAACACTGTAAACACATACATTATACATAAATACACACTAATATGATGGAGAAGCAGACAGTGGCAGTAAAGTCAACTATATTAGTAATTTGAAGCGACAATATACGATTAGGCTATACATAAAATAAAAAAAATAAATAAAAATAAAAAAAAATATATATATATATATATATATATACCAAATACTGACTACATTATATTTCCATATAAAAACATAACGAAAGAGATGCTATATATCAGAGAAAATGAAAATATATAAATCATGCTGCAATAATATGGAATCACCGGCCTCCGGAGGATGTTCATTCAGTTGTTTAATTGTTGTAGAAAAAAGCAGATCACAGACATGACACAAACTAAAGTCATTTCAAATGGCAACTTTCTGGCTTTAAGAAACAGTATAAGAAATAAAGAAAAAAAATTGTGGCAGTCAGTAACGGTTACTTTTAAATAAATTGTAAAAATTGTTAAATTTTCATCCCCAAAACTAACACCTGCATCAAATCAGATCTGCTCGTTAGTCTGCATCTAAAAAGGAGTGATCATACCTTGGAGAGCTGTTTGCACCAATGTGGACTGAACATGAATCATGGCTCCAACAACGGAGATGTCAATTGAAACAAAGGAGAGGTTATCAAACTCTTAAAAGAGGGTAAATCATCACGCAATGTTGCAAAAGATGTTGGTTGTTCACAGTCAGCTGTGTCTAAACTCTGGACCAAATACAAAAACATGGGAAGGTTGTTAAAGGCAAACATACTGGTAGACCAGGAAGACATCAAAGCGTCAAGACAGAAAATTTAAAGCAATATGTCTCAAAAATCAAATTGCACAACAAAACAACGAGGAACGAATGGGAGGAAACTGGAGTCAACGTCTGTGACCGAACTGTAAGAAACCGCCTAAAGGAAATGAAATTTACATACAGAAAAAGCGAAACAAAAGCCATCATTAACACCTAAACAGAAAAGCAAGGTTACAATGGGCTAAGGAAAAGCAATCATGGACTGTGGATGACTGGATGAAAGTCATATTCAGTGATGAATCTCGAATCTGCATTGGGCAGGTGATGATGCTGGAACTTTTGTTTGGTGCCGTTCCAATGAGATTTATAAAGATGACTGCCTGAAGAGAACATGTAATTTCTACAGTCATTGATGATATGGGGCGTGCATGTCAGGTAAAGGCACTGGGGAGATGGCTGTCATTACATCATCAATAAATGCACAAGTTTACGTTGATATTTTGGACACTTTTCTTATCCATCAATTGAAAGGATGTTTGGGGGATGATGAAATCATTTTTCAAGATGATAATGCATCTTGCCATAGAGCAAAAACTGTGAAAACTGTTGGGAAAGTGTAGTGACACGGACCCACAACAGGGGACGTAAACGAACGGACAATAGAGGGAGTTAAATTAGAACACTTTACTGTTGTGAATGTCACAACCACACACAGCAGATTATAGAATAGATACAAGTCAATGAATGAAGGTGTCGTGTGGGCAGGCCTCAGACGATAGGAGACGCCTGTCTGGAGATGAACCGGAACCCACACGATTTCCACCGCCACCGAACCCGAAGGATACTGGAGCTGCCAAGTCCCGAAGTCCCCAGGTGGCCACCGTCTCAGCGTGTCGGATCTGGGGCTGCTGGCGGAGAACAAAGACAGTCAAGTGTGGGTGTGTATACACCCCGTAACAATAACGTGGGAATTCCACCTCCACCTCTAACACACACTCGTGCAGCGTCTGTTTAACCACTTATCTGACGGGAAGTAGGACGAAACAATCGCGACCCACGCCGGTCCTCTGGTTAGACAGCTGCAACACAATAGCTCTTGGAATCAATCAATACAGGCAGAGAAAGTTACCTCTCAAAGAAGTCGATATCTCGGCGATGTGGTGGAGGTGTCATCCTGCTTTTATCCAGGGTGAGATGCAGATGATCGGTGACAGCTGTCATAGTTGATGAGTGACAGCTGTCACCTCGGCTGTTCCTGTGAGGCGGCAGCGCCCTCTCGTGCCTGAAGCCCGCACTTCAGGCAGGGCGCCCTCTGGTGGTGGGTCAGCAGTACCTCCTCTTCTGGCGGCCCACACAACAGAAAACATTCCTTGCAAAAAGACACATAGGGTCAATGTCATGGCCTGCAAATAGTCCGGATCTTAATCCAATTGAAAATCTTTGGTGGAAGTTGAAGAAAATGGTCCATGACAAGGCTCCAACCTGCAAAGCTGATGTGGCAACAGCAATCAGAGAAAGCTTGAGCCAGATTGATGAAGAGTACTGTTTGTCACTCATTAAGTCCATGCCTCAGAGACTGCAAGCTGTTATAAAAGCCAGAGGTGGTGCAACAAAATACTAGTGATGTGTTGGAGCGTTCTTTTGTTTTTCATGATTCCATAATTTTTTCCTCAGAATTGAGTGATTCCATATTTTTTTCCATCTGCTTGGTCTAAAAAAGTAACCGTTACTGACTGCCACAATTTTTTTTTCCTGATTTCTTATAGTGTTTCTTAAAGCCAGAAAGTTGCCATTTGAAATGACTTTAGTTTTGTGTCATGTCTGTGATCTGCTTTTTTCTACAAAATTAAACAACTGAATGAACATCCTCCGAGGCCGGTGATTCCATAATTTTTGCCAGGGGTTGTATATATATATATATATATATATATATATATATATATATATATATATATATATATAATAGATCAAATTATACATCAGAGAAAAGTATAATATATACGAATCATATATAGAGTATCAATATCATTCATACATAAATATAAAAAAGTTATATATCAGAAAATAATATATTATAATCACACAACATATCAATATATTTTATATCAGGACAGAGAGAGAAAGGCTGTATAAAGGAGAGAGAGAATAAAATGCAAATTGTCAAATTAACACACGAACATGACTTGCCCCAAACCATATTTACACATGTACAACTTGTTTTCCAGCTAAAAGCCCTAAAGAGGGACTGTATTGAGCTCTCTGCAGCTCTCAGCACCTTATTATGATACTACTAATCACAATAATATTATTTATTTATATTATTTATATAACGCTTTACACAGTGCTAAACGACACTTTACCGAACAGAGAAAATAACAAAGAACAAAGCAACTTTATTATAGAAAGATAAAATATAAAAATAAACAAGAATATAAAATCAAACCTTCACTCTGCCCTGTGATAGAAGCACAACGATGACCGGTCCAAGATGGCAGCCGCATTTCTCGCGGCCCAGCAGCCAATGCGGCGTCTACCCTTTATAATGTCCATGAGCCCGACAACCGATCTGACCTGAGGAGCTAAGATGGCGGAGTGAGTGGCAGACTTTTTGCAGGCTATCTTAGTAAAAGTTTATATAGTCCTTGAAATGTGACATTGTCGTGCTGTAACTCCTTAAATACAAAGACTGAAGTAAAAACGGAACTCTTAAGCTGACTACCGATAAGCTCCATGCCATGAATTTTACTTTGAAATGCTATTATTATCGTCGGAGAGATCTGCTAAAATTACTGCTAGCATGAGTGACCAAAGCTATGTTCTGGCAGGGCTACATGAGGAGTGTGATAACTGTGATATCTAAGAAATAGAGGTGGATCAATCTTCGAAAACAACAGAAAGTCAACCTCGACCACACACCAATTAAAAGCCCACATCCCAAAAAAAAGAAGCAAAATGAATTAGAAGAAAACACCAGAGCAGCGATTCTTCATGCTGTCCAAGCCTTGACTAAAAAGATGGAAGAACAAACTGAATTTTTAAAAACATTTGAAAAACGCATCGAAGACAACACAGCTGCAGCTAAAGAAAACAAAAGGGAAATTATCAAAGCGCAAATGAAATACATGCTTTGCAGAAACAAACCAATCCATGAGGCATGCATTGGAGGATCAAGCCCAATACAAGAGAAGATGGAACCTGAGTTTGACCGGTCTGCCAGAGAAAGATGGAGAAGACGTAAGAGAGACGGTCATTGGCATTCTAACGAGAGTGGTACCTATTTCTTTTGAATGATTGCGGGATGTGGTGGATACAGTGCATTGCATGGGTAAAAAAGGGAATGCTGCTACGTCTAACAACATAGCAAGATCAGTCATCATCCAGTTTGCCATGAGAACCATGCGAGATGATGTATGGAGGAGATCGCAGGATGCCAAAGTGTGCAAGGAACTGCACATACGGTTTAAAGAAGATTTCTCAAAAGAGGATCGTGAGGCTCATAGCAAGCTGTGGCCGCTGGTGGAAGAAGCAAGAAGAAAGGGGAAACGAGCTTTCTTGAAGGAGGGATATGCGATGATTGATAACCAAAGAATAGTCTCAACTTAGGCAAGTTAATGGCTCTAAGGTCTAATGTGAGGTTGATTGTTTAGCATGCTGCCCTAAGGTTTTTGAGGGTTATAGCGCACATATGAGGTAATTTTTTATAAGGACTAATTTAGTTACTCATTCCTGCATATCAGCTAAACCTTGTGTTTTCGTTCAAAATGAATCGTTCAATGCTATCATTTATTTCCTTAAACACTAGGGGGCTAAGGGACAATGTAAAGCGAAAGGCTATTTTTCTTTTTTGTAAGGAGCAAAAGGTTAATTGTGTTTTCTTCAAGAGACTCATTCAGTCAAAGATGACTCACACATTTTGAAAAAGTCAATGGGGGACACTTCTTTTTCTTAGTCATGGTACATCACAATCAGCAGGCGTGATGATTTTGTTGAACAGATTTCCTGGTAATGTATTGACTATAAAAGTGATGATATGGGCCATTGGGTAATGGTGGTTGCTGAAATAATGGAGTAAACTACATCTTACTGTGTGTCTATGGGTTTAACAGAAAGTATAGAACAAATCGTTTATTCATCGTTGAGTAATAGGTGGAAGGATGGAAGACACTTATACAACTGATAAAGTTATTATTGGAGGGGATTTTAATACTCTCTGGTTAGATCGTATGCCTACTAAAATTAAAAAAATTGTCACAATTATGATGTAACTATTCTACAATTAGTCAAAAATTAGGGTTGATAGATTATTGGAGAATGCAGAATCCCAGTACGCAGCAGTATACTTGGTGATGAAGTGTCCTTGTCAGTTATGGAAAAGGCTCACACAAAATTTGTGAAGTGGCCTGTTCACCTAAGGTAAAAGAAACTCACTTTAAAATAATAAATAAAATCTATCCAGTTACTGATTTCCTTAAAAGGAGATTTGGGTTTGGTCAATGCTCTAGGTTAGATTATTGGCTAAACTCAGACAATTTGATTAACAATGTGTCTAAATGTGAAATTTTCTGCTTCTCCTTTAACGGATCATTGTGTTGTAGGGTTATGACCCTATGTGTCTTTTTGCAAGGAATGTTTTCACAGTTTTTGCTCTATGGCAAGATGCATTATCTTCTTGAAAAATGATTTCATCATCCTCAAACATCAGAAAAGTGTCCAAAATATCAACGTAAACTTGTGCATTTATTGATGATGTAATGACAGCCATCTCCCAGTGCCTTTACCTGACATGTAGCCCCATATCATCAATGACTCTGGAAATTTAGATGTTCTCTTCAGGCACTCATCTTTATAAATCTCATTGGAACGGCACCAAACAAAAGTTCCAGCATCATCACCTTGCCCAATGCAGATTCGAGATTCATCACTGAATATGACTTTCATCCAGTCATCCACAGTCCACGATTGCTTTTCTTTAGCCAATTGTAACCTTGTTTTTTTCTGTTTAGGTGTTAATGATGGCTTTCGTTTAGCTTTTCTGTATGTAAATCCCATTTCCTTTAGGCTGTTTCTTACAGTTCGGTCACAGAAGTTGACTCCAGTTTCCTCCCATTCGTTCCTCATTTGTTTTGTTGTGCATTTTTTATTTTTTGAGACATACGAGGGCTGTCAATAAAGTACCGTCCTTTTTATTTTTTCAAAAACTATATGGATTTCATTCATATGTTGTTAGGTCAGACATGCTTGAACCCTCGTGCGCATGCGTGAGTTTTTCCACGCCTGTCGGGTGACGTCATTCGCCTGTGAGCACTCCTTGTGGGAGGAGTCGTCCAGCCCCTCGTCGGAATTCCTTTGTCTGAGAAGTTTGCTGAGAGACTGGGGCTTTGTTTGATCTAAATTTTTCTAAACCTGTGAGGACACATCGAAGTGGACACGGTTCGAAATTTTATCCGGATATTCCACTGTTAAAGGAGATTTTGTTAAAGGAGATTTTTTTTAATGAAAGACGTGCAGCCGTGTTGATAACCATTTGTAAATCCAGGCAGCTTTTGATGGCTTTCAGTGGAGTGAGTATATGAGAAATTGTTTAACAGGCAGGACATGTTCCAACTTGTCCTTAAGGCTTTCAACAGACGTGTTTTTCCTGTGGCGGAGCGCGCGGCGGCTGCTTTTTCATTAAAAAAAATCTTTAACAGTGGAATATCCGGATAAAATGCTGAAACCCGACTTCTTCTGAAACTTCTCTGTTCTCTCACGACGTCCTGGATCAATAGAACCTGAAATGTGGAGGTTTTCAGCTTGAACAGGCTGATGACAGCGGCTGAGAGCGCTGCACGCCGTCTCGCACCGTGGGAAGTCCTTAAAGCGACAGAATCACCTCAAAATCTCTCATCAGCCGTTAAAATTTTCACTGAAAACCAGCTTAATTTTTCGAACCGTGTCCACTTCGATGTGTCTCACAGGTTTAGAAAAAATTTTGATCAAACAAAGCGCCAGTCTCTCAGCAACTTCTCAGACAAAGGAATTCCGACGAGGGGCTGGACGACTCCTCCCACAAGGCGTGCTCACAGGCGAATGACGTCACCGACAGGCGTGGAAAAACTCACGCATGCACACGAGGGTTCAAGCATGTCTGACGTAAAAACATATGAATGAAATCCATATAGTTTTTGAAAAAATAAAAAGGACCAATTACTTTATTGACAGCCCACGTATTGCTTTAAGTTTTCTGTCTTGACGCTTTGATGTCCTTCCTTGGTTTACCAGTATGTTTGCCTTTAACAACCTTCCCATGTTGTTTGTATTTGGTCCAGAGTTAGACACAGCTGACTGTGAACAACCAACATCTTTGCAGCATTGCATGATGATTTACCCTCTTTTAAGAGTTTGATAATCCTCTCCTTTGTTTCAATTGACATCTCTTGTGTTGGAGCCATGATTCATGTCAGTCCACTTGGTGCAACAGGTCTCCAAGGTGTGATCACTCCTTTTTAGATGCAGACTAACAAGCAGATGTGATTTGATGCAGGTGTTAGTTTTGGGATTGAAAATTAACAGGGTGATTCCATAATTTATTCCTCAGAATTGAGTGAGTCCATATTTTTTTCCTCTGCTTGGTCTAAAAAAGTAACCGTTACTGACTGCCACAATCTTTTTTCTTGATTTCTTATAGTGTTTCTTAAAGCCAGAAAGTTACCATTTGAAATGACTTTAGTTTTGTGTCATGTCTGTGATCTGCTTTTTTTCTACAAAATTAAACAACTGAATGAACATCCTCCGAGGCCGGTGATTCCATAATTTTTGCCAGGGGTTGTACAAAATGTTCCTTTCTGTTCTAAAGTTAAACAACTACTTGAAATTGAGGGCTTGGATATGTCAAATTTAAGAAAATGGGAATGGTTTAAATTTCAGGTAAAGAAGATAGCAATTAATACCAGTAAACAGATAATGTAAGCTTAAAAATAAAACCAACGATATTATAAAGAACATTAATCAGCTGTGCAGCAATCAAATTTAGCTGAAGATGAAAAAACTAATTTGAACAATCTTCAGACGCAACTTGATACTCTTTATCTGGAAAAAGCCAAGGGTGCTTTTGTACGTTCAAGAGCCCGTTGGATTGAAGAAGGAGAAAAAAACTCATCCTACTTTTTTAGTCTTGAAAAACAAAGACAAGTCAAAAAGAAAATTCAAAAATTGAATATAAATGGTAAAGTGAGTGATAATGAAATGGATATTGATGAGGAAATAAGTACGTTTTATAGCAACTTGTATAACTCTCAGTTCTCAGAGTCAGGTTGTTCTTTACTTTTAGAGAAAATTGGCAGATTTAAAAAAAAGATGGACGATGACTTTAATAACAACATGGAAAATTATCTTAAAATCGAAGAATTAGATAGGGCAATAACAAACATGGCAAAAGGAAAATTGCCAGGAGTTGATGGGCTAACTACTGAGTTTTATTTGTTCTTTTGGAGCGAAATTAGAGTATTATTGCATAAAGCCTTTAAAGAATGTATATCAAATAGGAACTTGTCTGCCACTATGAAACATGGTCTCATAACATTAATTCCAAAACCTAATAAAGATTCACTCCTGTTAGTCAATTGGCGACCAATAACACTTCTATGTAACGATTACAAGTTGTTGGCACGTCTGTGCGAATCGACTAAATGAGGGCTTAATGACTCTAATTGATGAATCCCAATCAGCATTCATTAAAGGCAGGAATATCCATAACCACACAAGACTAATATTAGATATGTTGGACTACAATAAATTTATATTCAATGAGAGTCTTATACTATTCCTTGACTTTTACAAGGCTTTTGATACAGTTGAGCATTCCTTCCTATTTGTTGTATGGCTGGGGGGGCCTGGCTGCTGGTTTGTTTGCCTTTTGTGTTTCCTCCCAGGTGGCATGCATTTGGGACTGAGTGGCTGTGTTGCTGAGGCTGTCAGGACCTCACCCTGATCACCTGCGACTCGTCAGGACTCACAGCTGAGGTGCATCTGGAGGGATTGGAGTATGTTGGCATTTAAGACTGAAGTGCACAGTGTGCATTTGCCAGAGACTCGACCTTGTGACCAGACGGGTGAGATCGTCGTCTCGGGAGCCATCTCATCAGCAGCGGACGCTGAGAATGTCCAGGTTTGATGCACGGTCTGTGAAAGAGGAGGGGGTGAGGTTTCACGCTCGTCAGCACACTTCCTGAGGTACGTTGGATTTTGTGACTAACAGTTATACAGCAGTAAATGTGGTGTCCCTCACACCTTATTGTATTGAGCTGTATGTTAGTCATGTATCAGCTTCCACTGCGGTGGTGATTTGTGAACGGGATGTTCCATGCCTGCAGGTTGGAAGCTGATCAGTAATCAAGCCAGGAAGTGTTTGCTGTTTGTACACCTTTAAGTGTTCTGTGTGTAGAGTGTGGACTCACATAATGGTTCCTTCTTTCACAGACTCGGTTGTTGCGGCCACCTGGGGGGTGTCGGCGGGGTCCTTGGGTCCGAAACAGCTTCTGGCTCCGGACCGTTAGCGCTGCTGGGAGCGCACCACGCCAGACCGCACCTTTTATTATTAGTATGATCACTGTTATGTATTAAATTCAGTTAGCCTTTGTACCGTGCTCTGCGTATTTCATACTGGGTCCTTCAAACGCTGGTCGGTTCTCTGAGCTGCGTCCGACACATAACACTATTAAAAGCACTTAATTTCCTAGGTTTTGGAGAAAGTTTCTGCAATATAGTACAGATGTTCTATACTGATATATACAGTTCTGTTGCCCTGAATCCAGGAATGACTCCTAAGTTTAAGGTGTTGCGGGGCATCCGACAAGGATGCCCTATCTCTCCTAAATTATTTATTTTGACTACTCAACTATTAGCAGTAGCACTTCTCATTAATAATAGTCAGGATTTAATTGGTATTACAATTTTGACAAAGAATTCAAAATTAGCCAGTTTGCTGATGAAACAGCCATCTTCCTCAAAGATAAATGTATGGTTGAAAAAGCTTTAAGCATAATTAATATTTTTTCTAATCCATCAGGGCTAATCCTTAATACTAAAAAGTGTGAACTGCTTCCTTTACATACATGCACAGATTCTTCTATTGCTTCAATTAGAGTCGAATCTGAAGTTAAATACCTTGGACTAACAATGACCAAAAACATACTCAGAAGAGAGGACACCAATATCTCTGTCTGAATATCAGATATGAAAAGAAAATTTAGCCGATGGTTATCCAGAGACCTAACCATTTTTGGCAGAGTGATTCTTTCCAAAGCAGATGGCATTTCAAATTTCATCTACCCTTGTCATTCACTTTATATTTCTCCCAACAATATTAAAAAAGCCAACTCTATTATTTTTCAGTTTCTGTGGAAGAATAAAACACATTACATTAAAAGATCACAGCTTATTAAAGAGTATAAAGAAGGTGGTATCAGAGCTCCAGATTTTGAAACAATGGTTGGGACTCTGAAGGTTAAATGGATTAAAACCTTTTTGGCCCAGTCTGATTCTATGTGGTTCCACATACCTAGATCACTGTTCAATAAAGTTGGATGATTTGATTTCTTTTAAAATGTGATTTGATATCAGTAAGATTCCTTTGAAACTTTCAAAATTTCATAAACAGATTCTTCACTTTTGGAAATGATATTTAGCCATAATTTTTCGCCTCACGGAGCAACCTTATGGAATAACAGAGTTATTAGCATCAACAGAAAATCACTTTTTAAGAAGGATTGGTATGAGAGACATTTGGTTTGGTACTGATATAATGGATGGGCATGGTATCCCCCTGCCTTTGATTAGATTGATACAAAATATTAAGAAGAATTCTAATGCTAGATCTCATTTACCTCAGTTAATTATAGATGAAATTCACATAAACAATCAGAAATGTGATAACAGATTTGTTAGTGTAGCCTTTAAAGTAGAGCTATTCCATAACTTCAACGGAGCCTTGTTCAGAATAACTGATGAAGTGTCCTTGTCAGTTATGGAAAAGGCTCACACAAAATTTGTGAAGTGGCCTGTTTCACCTAAGGTAAAAGAAACTCACTTTAAAATAATAAATAAAATCTATCCAGTTGCTGATTTCCTTAAAAGAAGATTTGGGTTTGAAGTAGAGCCTTGTGCCTTCTGTAATGTAGCTGAGGAAACCTTAGAACATATGTTTTATTTATGCCCTGTATCTAGGAAGTTTTGGCTGGATATCAATGAGTGGTTATCTGTGAAAATAATTGATATGTTACCTTTTGTCATCTCTCACATTCCTTTTTAAATGGAAAATCTAAGGTCTTCTATTTCTGATGTGGTAAATATTGTCATACTCATGGGTAAATATTATATTCACTGTTGTAAATGGAGAAACAATAAGCCCTCCTTTATAGGTTTTGTTAATGACTTTAAATTATTTTCCTTGTCTCTCCAAAAAGTGAAATCTAACCTGGCGTGTAAAATCCACAAGGATATAAACTCTATGTTACTTTCATGAAATGACCTTGCTCCTTGCTCGTCACTGGGTAATGCCCCTTTTGAATTTGCTCTTGTTTGTTTGTTTTTATTTTTGTCTGTTTTTGTTTGAATATTTGTCTCTACGAGATGTTGTAATTCAATTTCTTCTTAATTAGTTAAGAAAAAAGAAAAAAAAAAACCTCCAACCTGTACTCTGAACAGACCAAGGCAACCCTGGTTGGGAGCATGTGGTGCAGGTTTCAGAACAGGCACGCCCCCCGGTGGAAAGCCATGGATGCCCTGGCATGTTTTTTTTTAATCTCTTTCTATTTCTCATGATAATACTGAGAACGTTATTGTGACCTTGTTTTTGTTCGTTTACTGTTTGTTATTGCATTTGTTGAAATAAAGTTTTGGAAAAAAAAAAGAAGAAAAAAAAAAAGAAGACAACCGATCTGACCTCCATTTTGGACTGAACTCTACACTCAGTGATCCCACCCACTGATCTCCGAAACGACGAATAGGAGAGCGGTGCTCGTGCCCCATCAATGTGAGGTGGACGTCAGCGTCTCGGCCGCCAACCAATCACAGGCTAGGAGAGGGCCTGTTGGTGGGCTACTATATAACATGCCCTACGCCCTCCTCCTATGTTACTGTGCATGTTTACTTTTCAGAGCATACATTTCTATTCATAAACAGTTTTTACCGCGAGTATTGTGTTTTTTTTCAGACATGCAAACCAGAACAACAAAAGTCCCCTCTTCCTGTGTGTGACGTCACTACCGGGCAGACACCGGCAGCTTTGGAGGAGCCTGCCTTTTCCGCGTGCGCGGAGAAGGCGAGGACCAGCCAGAGTTGGTTTCATCACAAACGTAACGTCACAACTGTTCACTGAGCAAAATGGCTTACCAGACTTTTCGACAGGAGTATTTACAGATTCCCGTTGTTACCCGGGCGTATACAACGGCCTGTGTTCTTACAACCGCTGCAGTGGTGAGATAAAGTTCTCTGAAACGTGTTTGGTAGTTTGGTGTAGTTTAACACGGTTACGGAAGCTTGGTTAATTTTGAGCTAGCTCGTGCTAATGTGTCGTTAGTTCCTGTTAAGTGAGGACAGAATGGGTAAAAACAGGCGACAATCACTGTCAGACCGTTGATTTATTTCCTAAAAGTAGTTAAACATTGGTTAGCAGTAGGTTGATGGGTGACGAAAACGTTGGCAGGTCACAGCTGTTAGCTGCAGGTGTTTCGGATCAAAGTGTCTGTTTAATCTAAACATGTCTGTGTCAACACAGCCAGGAATATTTAAAGGTGATGTTTTTGTCATTAGAATAAATGAATAAAGAAAAACCTATGTTGGATTTAAATTACCGCCATCATCATCATCGTGATTAGAGTACTCTGGCTGTAAGAGCACACTATATATATATACTAGTATTAGTACCCTGGTAAATAATATATATATATATATATATATTACTAATATATATACTATATACTAATATATAGTACTAATACTAGTCTAGACTCAGACATACCAGCACCTACCACTGTACACAAACAGTGGACAGTAGGCTGATTAATCAACATCTAGTTAGGAAATACATTATGAGATAATTGGCAAATTTAAAGTAGCAAAAGAAAAAGGCCTTGGATATTGTTAAGGTAACTGTATGTGTTGGTAGGTTATTTACAATGTGACTTGACATGCTAACCCTCAAAGGCCAAATCACCCAAATCTTCCAGAGATACTTGAACCAAAAGAATAACTGAAACAAGAAATGTTGGTTGATATGAAGAGAGTAAAAAACAAAAGTCCCCATCAAACAGTGGAACACCTGTGTCACAGACTGAGATTACCCTTACTGTTGGCCAACCAAAATGAAGTTTAATATGAATAAATTCAGGTCTGGTCTTATCTCTTAATGATATTGCTTCCATGGACTCATTAAGCAATACTTTTGACAGGACAGGGTGTAAATCAAATGATCAGGCAGGTTATTTGTCTGCATAAATTGAAACCAGCTGTAAACTCAGTACAGAGCTCCTCGCACTGGACCATAAGCGCAGGTGGCCGGTGTAATCCTCAGTCAGGCTGCACATCAACGTGAGCACAGCCTGTGAAACACTGGTCTCTGGAGTGCGGCTTTTCCACAAAAGCCACACTGATAAATCTGCTTTGTACCTGGTCGATGAAAACTTGACTTAAAGTGCATGTAGAGCAGAGTGCAGCCATTGGACCAAATCGTGTGTTTTTTAAAAATAGACAAACACACTTCTTTGCTTTAAATGCGCAGTAAGTCTCTTTCAGATGATCAGTGTGGACCCTCTTTCTCTTATAAGGCTTTATTTTACTCTGTGTGTCACATTGGAAAGCTGTAGCTTTTTCACACTGGTGTATTCGTAGAGCTGCGTATTGCGGCTTTGTGTTTCATTTAAATATGCCCAAAATGCGTGTGTACTCAGCCTTTTTCTGTGTTTGTAGATCTGCTTGCAGCTTTGTTGGTTCGTGTTTTAATGTGTACACAGTCGCGTGTAGCTCTTGCCGCTATTTAAAAAAAGTTCACTCCTGCCGGCTGTGCAGAACACATCATTGCTCTTGGAAAACAGTGGACTGTATCATGAGGTTTTTACAGTTGCATTACTGCCACGGAAGTAGCCACAGCTGCTATTTTCTGCCTCTGTGGAAGTGCGCTCTGTTCTCTACTGCACGGTGTGGTGTGGCTCAGAAACAGTCATTTAACATTATTATTATTATTTGATTATTATTATTTTTTGTCTTGGTGGATCATTTTCATTGTGTACAGATGTTGCTGAGTCTGGCTGTGGTAAAGGCTGCTGTGAATGAAGCGCTGTGACTCTAAACTTTTAAAGCTCTGGTTGTTCCAATCAGGTCCGCTGATTTGATCAGACCTGATCGATCAGGTTGTCTGATGAGTGCACTGATATGCAGCAACGAGGCTTTTATTTTAATGAGTCGCAGCGCTTATTCAGGTTTGATCAGACCTGCCTGCCTGCTGTTTCTGTTCTGTTTCTGGATTTCTGAGTTGAGGTTCGATTCCCTGTTCTGAGCGCACACACACGTCCATCAGTTAGATCAGCTGTTCTGATCACACAGGCGCTGTGGCTGCGTGATCCTGTTCTCCAGCTGATTCCTCTGGATGCACACACTTTTTGGATGTGTACAGGAGCGCCGTGTTGCACAGACTTGCATGCAGTAACGCTTTCTGTGAAGGCTCTCAGTTGTCCAGGTGGTTTCCATAGTAGAGAAGCTTGAATCTTCGACTGGGTTGATTGATGCGAGGACATTTCGCTTCAAATCACAGAAGCTTCCTGAGCTACCTCAACCCAGTCCAGTCGAAGATTCAAGCTTCTCTGCTATGCAGTAATGCTGTGCTGCGCGGACCTGCTTAAAACTGCATATTTTCTGTCCAGTGCTCTACGCCAAAGAAAAATAAACATGTTTAATTTCTTTCATCCTACGCGCGTAGCCCTCAACATCTGTTGCGTAGGGAGAATAAACTCGACGTAGAGCTGCTACAAGTGGGCGTAGAGCTGCTCAAGTCGGCATAGACGATACGCCACAATATGCAGCTCTACGAATACGCCAGTGTGAAAGTGGCTTTACATGGCTTATGTGCATGCACTAGTCTTCTTCTCTTTTTTGTTTTCTTTACTGGTGACGTTACAGCGCCACACACAGGCCTAGCATATGTACTACAACATTAAATGGAGCTTCGAGGTACAGAATTTACCTTGAACATTTTTTGTAATCGAATTATTTGAGTTACGTGACTAATCGTTTCAGCCCTAGTTCTTTTACATATAGTGTATGTATAAAATTTCAATAATGTTCATGGGAAGTATCAGCTTTTGCATTCAGTAAGTTTTTTTCCCCACAGTATCTACAGGAAAAATCACATGCTTGAAAATAGAAATTTCATTTTAAAGACAGACAGTGCTGTAATACGATAATCGTTTTCTCATGATATATGGCTGTCGATGTAAATGTTGGATAGATTGAAGAATGTGACACTAAGTCTCCAGTTAACAAATGACCAGAATATGTTGATTTGGTTCTGCCATTATAGTTTGTGTTATTCGTTAAGTATTGGGTATTTCAGCAGTTGTCAACATTCTAATAAAAAAACAGAGACTGTAGGAATCCAGTGTCTTTTTATATTCAAGGTGATTTTAATTAATTTGCTTCATGCTGTTTCTGTGTAAACGGTTGTTAATGATGGTCATCAACAGTTTTTATACAATATTGTCTTTGTTTTCCTTCCTTCACAGCAACTAGAGCTCATTACACCTTTTCAATTGTACTTCAATCCAGGTTTAATTCTAAGAAATTACCAGGTGAGTAATTTAATGAATATTTATCTTCAAAGTTTGTAGCAGGCAACGTTGTTTTATTTCATCCTCTCACGGTACAAATGGGTGCGGTTGGCTGATGCTTTCTTTTTAGTATTTCCTTCCATGGCTGTCTGCAAAAATGGTTTGGATTAATCCTATCACCATATGTAGTGTTAATATTGATTTACTATTGTCTGCATCATTCCATCTAGTGTTAATGTTTATTTAGTAGTGTCTGCATCATACCTATAAGATATTTAAAAAGGTATATATATACACACAGTTGTATGTAAACGTTTGGGCACCCCTGATGATGTTCATGATTTTCCTTTATAAATCATTGGTTGTATGGATCAGCAATTTCAGTTAAATATTTCATATAGCAGACAAATAGCAGGCAAGTTTATAGGATTTACAGAAAGTGTGCAATGATTCTTTAACCCTCTGGGGCGGATGCCGTCGTATATGATGGCTAAGACCAAGCTTTACTAAATTCTAAATAACTTTTTAATGATATGAGATAGAAACTTACTTTTTTTTTTTGCTGAAAAGTTAACGCCGCAGACTTTTGAGCCAGCCATCGGCCATCTTTGTACTCCTCATAGAAGCTGTGTGATGATGTGCGCAATGTGTGTGTCCAATCGGAATTGGTTCACCTTCACATGGTTTTCCAAAATCCAATCGTAGGGCAGATTCACCTCACGTGAAAAGCCAAAGATCGTTTTCAGGAGTGATATGTTACTAGTTGGCCCGTTTGAATAGCCCCCTGGGTGCTCCAATGAGTACATACTATTGGGCTCCAAATGTGCCCTGCGCCATTATGCACAGCGATCACTGAAAGCAGACGGAGCAGACAGAGAGCCTCTGATGACAATCTCACATGCTCAAACAAAGAGTGTGTAACTATCAGGATTGCTCCACTAGTTTGCATGTGAATGTTACTGGATAACTCTATTGGTTTTACCGTGAAGACAAAAAAAATGCATAGACCATTTTGTATATATTGTTCAAAATGTGCATTTGTGTTTATTGTTTGAACCTTTTTGTTGTACAGACTTTCACACAAGACCTCAAATTTCCTTTATAGTGTCAAAACAGTTGTTTGCTGTGTGTTTTGAATAAATGTGTGTGAAAAATTATTTTCCGCTTTACTTTTTCCTTCCTTATTTTTGATTGTGAACCTTTATTACACTTATAAAACACAACAAAAGCATATATATTATGAAAGCACAGGTTGTCCTGAAAAAAGGGAGACATAAAACTTGATTGTGGGATGCAGGGAGAGCTGTTAACAGCAATAATAAAACATTTATGCCAGGCGAGTGAACTGTCCAAAAAATGCCCTCGGACCCCAGAGGGTTAAACAAAATTAGGCAACAACAAAATTTTATTTATTTATTTGTGTGTCTGTGTGTGTGTGTGTGTGTGTGTATATATATATATATATATATATATATATGTGTATATATATATATATATATATATATATATAAAAAAATCATTATGGAGCCATTATCAGGCATTAAAAATGCAAGTCAGATAATATATTTCCCTGCCTATCTTATTTTAATAATTCGACAAGCTATGTCAAGCAAAAGAAATGGGATAAATACAAAAACAGGGTGCCATACAAAATGGACTGTACATGCACTACTGACTGTACAGATTACATGTTTTGAGCCCTATATTTACAGTGTGAACTAATTCAGTTTTGGGGGTTGTGTAATCTTGGAACACCGCTAGTAATCACACAAACTCAAAATTATGTTGTTACATGTTTAAATATTGCACTCTGTTGAGTGTCACAGACTGTACAAGAATTTTGTGTCAACATCACCAAACTGTGAGCGTTGGTAGCAAAAAGTGGCCCATGATTTATGTTCAGACACTGAATTGAGCAAACATTGACACTGGGTGCAGGTGATAGTAAGTAAATGCTCGGCAACATCAAAAACCTGCAATTTCCCAAGGAGACAACATAACGCTAATTTTACCTGCATTTACAAACAGAATTGGGCATGTATTTCATGATGGAAATAATATATTTGAACCTGGAAAAGTTCACCATGGGGAATGTGATGTGATGTGCTGTAACAACATGAGGCTTACAATATGCCGAATACTTGCATCAAGAATGATTTGTGCTTTATAAAACACAAAAAGAGAAAGTCCGACCCATGATCTTGACTGAGGCGTAAAGTAACCATCTGTCTGCCACAGTCATGTGAAATGTGGACATTGTCCTTGGCGTCTTCAACACTGAGGTACCTCTACACTGGATTATGCCCATAGAAAGATTCAGGTAGCCAGAATGTCATAACTGATGTTCTGTTGTGAGTAGTGATCAACCAATATTGTTTTTTCAAATGCCAGTACTGGTATTTAGAGGGCAGTGTGGCCAGTGGCCAATATATAAAGCTGATTTTCCCCCAAGGCACACAGGATAAATCCCAATCTATCTATGGATAGATGGATAGATCTACCTGTGTGCTCCATTATCCATAGTCTGGATAACATAAACACTGTTCTGTATGACACCATGCAATATTTTTGTCTTACCGATAGTGAATGGTTTTCTACACTCAACAAAAATATAAACGCAACACTTTTGGTTTTGCTCCCATTTTGTATGAGATGAAATCAAAGATCTAAAACTTTTTCCACATACACAATATCACCATTTCCCTCAAATATTGTTCCAAACCAGTCTAAATCTGTGATAGTGAGCACCCACCTCACAGGTATGCCATATCAAGATGCTGATTAGACACCATGATTAGTGCACAGGTGTGCCTTAGACTGTCCACAATAAAAGGCCACTCTGAAAGGTGCAATTTTGTTTTATTGGGGGGGATACCAGTCAGTATCTAGTGTGACCACCATTTGCCTCATGCAGTGCAACACATCTCCTTCGCATAGAGTTGATCAGGTTGTCAATTGTGGCCTGTGGAATGTTGGTCCACTCCTCTTCAATGGCTGTGCGAAGTTGCTGGATATTGGCAGGAACTGGTACACGCTGTCGTATACGCCGGTCCAGAGCATCCCAAACATGCTCAGTGGGTGACATGTCTGGTGAGTATGCCAGCCATGCAAGAACTGGGACATTTTCAGCTTCCAAGAATTGTGTACAGATCCTTGCAACATGGGGCCGTGCATTATCCTGCTGCAACATGGGGTGATGTTCTTGGATGTATGGCACAACAATTGGCCTCAGGATCTCGTCACGGTATCTCTGTGCATTCAAAATGCCATCAATAAAATGCACCTGTGTTCTTCGTCCATAACAGACGCCTGCCCATACCATAACCCCACCGCCACCATGGGCCACTCGATCCACAACATTGACATCAGAAAACCGCTCACCCACACGACGCCACACACGCTGTCTACCATCTGCCCTGGACATTGTGAACCGGGATTCATCCCACTCAAGTCGGTTACGACGACGAACTGGAGTCAGGTCGGGACCCCGATGAGGACAACGAGCATGCAGATGAGCTTCCCTGAGACGGTTTCTGACAGTTTGTGCAGAAATTCTTTGGTTATGCAAACCAATTGTTTCAGGAGCTGTCCGAGTGGCTGGTCTCAGACGATCTTGGAAGTGAACATGCTGGATGTGGAGGTCCTGGGCTGGTGTGGTTACACGTGGTCTGCGGTTGTGAGGCTGGTTGGATGTACTGCCAAATTCTCTGAAACACCTTTGGAGACGGCTTACGGTAGAGAAATGAACATTCAATACACGAGCAACAGCTCTGGTTGACATTCCTGCTGTCAGCATGCCAATTGCACGCTCCCTCAAATCTTGCGACATCTGTGGCATTGTGCTGTGTGATAAAACTGCACCTTTCAGAGTGGCCTTTTATTGTGGGCAGTTTAAGGCACACCTGTGCACTAATCATGGTGTCTAATCAGCATCTTGATATGGCACACCTGTGAGGTGGGATGGATTATCAGCAAAGAAGTGCTCACTATCACAGGTTTAGACTGGTTTGTGAACAATATTTGAGGGAAATGGTGATATTGTGTATGTGGAAAAAGTTTTAGATCTTTGAGTTCATCTCATATAAAATGGGAGCAAAACCAAAAGTGTTGCGTTTATATTTTTGTTGAGTGTATGTATATATATATATATAATGTTTTTGAAATAATAAAAGTTGATGTTGTCTCTTCCCAGGTATGGCGACTAATAACAAACTTCTTGTTCTTTGGTCCGGTTGGTTTCAATTTCCTGTTCAATATGATTTTTTTGTATCCTTTTTCTGTTTCACTCCTTACTGCTGTTTTCGACATGAAGGATATTTGCATAGATTCTGTTTTTCATGGCAGATGTTAGTGGTGGGATGATGAAACTTGACACAGCTTTGGAGAGCAGATAACTGGTAGATTTCTAATTTGCATGATCACAGCAGTGTGATTTTCTTGGTGACATTAATGAGCTTTAACCTCTTCCTGGTTTCTAGAGAGGCTGTTTTCTTTAGCTGATTAATTGAAAATAGTGAGTTGAAGGTTTTTGTGTGTGCTTGTTTGCGTGTTTTGCTTTTTATTGGTTGAAATCGATGAGCAAAGGCATCCTGAAGCTTTTCTGTGTAGATTTCCTTAATCCTTGTCTTTCAGGTACAGATACTGCCGTATGTTAGAAGAGGGCTCCTTCAGGGGGCGCACAGCTGACTTTGTCTTCATGTTCCTCTTTGGTGGACTTCTGATGACCGTATCCTTGCCATGGCTGTGTGTCACAGATACTGCTTCCTGTGGTTCCTGTTCATAGGATTCAAGTTTTTTTTTTTCTATTGTCAGACATTTGTGGAGAGTAGATTGAATGAGTTCACCTTTTTTTTCTTTTTCCATCCCTCTCAAGAAACCACAAATATATACAGCAAGAGACCATTGCTAATATATGTCCAAGAACAGGAGAGAAAAAAAAATTGTCATTGTAGTTTTTATTCATTATTTAAACATATTCTTTAACAAGATTTCAGATATTTGGCACGTTTGCGAGTTTGGTGTTCTTGGGACAAGCCTTTACTATTATGCTGGTTTATGTTTGGAGTCAAAGAAACCCAAACGTTCGCATGAATTTCTTTGGCCTGTTAAACTTCCAGGCACCCTTCCTACCCTGGGTACTGATGGGATTCTCCCTTCTGCTGGGGAACTCTATCATTGTGGATCTCTTAGGTAGGTACTTGTCATTTTTATACTGATGAGCTGAAAGCCTAAAGAAATATTTCTGTATGAGTAGCATCTGTTTTCACTGTGATTTCCTGTCCTGAGGTATCGCTGTTGGTCATGTGTACTTCTTCCTGGAGGATGTTTTCCCCAACCAGCCAGGTGGTGGAAGGTGGCTCAGAACCCCAACAATCATGTGAGTATCGAGTTGCAGACAGTCTTGTTAAATAAAACAAAAGTCTCATGAGCAGTCCCACAGTTCCCAAACTGATTACAAACTGATATTCCATAACCATAGTTAGTCAGTTTTGGGGTTATTCACGTGAAACCAAAAATATCACTCACTCTCATCTCACTCATCTTCAACCGCTTATCTGGGATCGGGTCACGGGGCAACAGCTCCAGCAGGGGACCCCAGACTTCCCTTTCCTGGACCACATTGACCATCTTTGATTGGGGGATCCCGAGGTGTTCCCAGGCCGGTGTGGAGATATAAACTCTCCACCTCGACCTGGGTCTTCCCCGGGGTCTCCTCCCAGATGGATGTGTCTGGAACACCTCCCTAGGGAGGAGCCCAGGAGGCATCCTTGCCAGATGTCCGAACCACCTCAGCTTGCTCCTTTCAACGCGAAAGAGCAGTGGCTCTACTCTGAGCTCCTCACATATGACAGAGCTTCTCACCTTATCTCTAAGGGAGACACCAGCCACCCTCCTAAGGAAGCCCATTTCGGCCGCTTGTACCCGCGATCTAGTTCTTTCGGACCAAACTCTCATGACCATAGGTGAGAGTAGGAGCGAAGATTGACCAGTAGATCGAGAGCTTCACCTTTTGGCTCAGCTCCTTTTTCGTCACAGCAGTATGGTAGAGCGAATGCAATACCGCCCCTGCTGTGCCGATTCTCCGGCCAATCCATTGTCCCCTCACTTGTGAACAATACTCCGAGGTACTTGAACTTCTTCACTTGGTGTAAGACTACATTCCCTACCCGGAGTAGGCAATCCATGGGTTTCCTGCTAAGAACCATGGCCTCAGATTTAGAGGTGCTGATCCTCATCCCAGCCGCTTCACACACGGCTGCGAACCGATCCAGTGAGTGTTGGAGGTCACAGACTGATGAAGCCAACAGGACCACATCATCTGCAAAAAGCAGTGATGAGACCCTGAGCCCACCAAACTGGGAAACCTCCTCCCCCCGACTACGCCTCAATATCCTGTCCATGAATATCACAAACAGGATTGGTGACAAGGCGCAGTCCTGTCGGAGGCCAACCCCCACTGGAAATGAGTCTGACTGACTGCCGAGCACCCGAACACAGCTCTCGCATTGTCAGTACAGAGATTGGATGGCCCTGAGAAGGGACCCCCTCACTCCATACTCCTGCAGCACCTCCCAAAGTATCTTCTGGGGTAACCGATCATATGCCTTCTCCAAGTCCACAAAACACATGTAGACTGGATGGACATACTCCCAGGCACCCTCCGGGATCCTTGTGAGAGTGAAGAGCTGGTCAGTTGTTCCACAACCAGGACAGAACCCGCATTGTTCCTCTTCAATCAGAGGTTCGACTATCGGCCGAACCCTCCAGTTTTGCCACTGCGGAGTTGTTTGACTACCTCAGTGACTTCCACCAGGGAAATTGTTGAAAATCCTCCATCAGCTTCCAGCTCTGCCCCTATTGTATAGGCACTCCGGTCTGATACAGGAGTTCCTCAAGGTGTTTCTTCCAGAGCTGGATTACATCCTCAGTTGAGGCCAACAGAGTCCCATCCTTACTATAGACAGCTTGGATGGTTCCCCCTTTTTCCTCTCTTGATGTGCCTCACAGTCTGCCAGAAGCACGTTGGTGCTGACCAAAAGTCCTTCTCCATGGTTGCTCTGAACTACTCCCACACTGAAACCACAAATATACTCAGCAAATTTCATGGTCTGCTACAGCAACAATTAAGAAAAAAAGATGGCAAAATATCAAAAATAAAGTGATTCTTGTATTTACTTTTGTCTTTGTTTCTTTGCAGGCCGCATGAACCCAAGAAATTTCATGTTTTGTGTGGTAACCAGTGTTGCCACAGTTACTTTGAAAAGTTACTTTATTAGACGCTGGGGACAACTTGTCTGCAGCTGCTGAATATAACTAATAGGGAACTAGTAATCTAACTTGGTTGTATTTAAGATTGAGTACTCAGAAAAGTAACTATTAGTTACTTTGCTAATTAATTACTGTGCTGATTACTCAATCATAGGTGTAATCAAATTAGATGTATTGAACCGTACAATATGCACGCAGCGATTTGGTTCATAGTGCTGCACACAGAATACATGATACGACTTTGCGCATTATGATAGATGTGCTTATTTGTTTCCGTAATTCACTGACATTTCATCTCATGTCCACAGATTGGGTGTCACTCTAGTTCCATGCTTTGTGCAGGAGGTGTGGCCAGACTGTCAGTGCAAGTGGTATGGCCACACCCCTCAGTCTGCTGTCTGTTCCTGGTGAAGAGGACACAGTGAACAAGGCAGTTAAAGGGAGTGAATGGGTTATTCCAATCAGAAACTTAGAAGCATAAGTGGACTTGGTTAATTTACCATTTTCTTCCAAAACATGAACCTGAAAGTGAAAGTGTACTGATAAGGGTTTGTGTTGAATCGCTGTCCCTGGATGAGATCAGTTCGTATTCGCCTTTAGACAGAAAATGACACCAACTTATAAATTGACATTTTATATGAATTGGTGTAAAAACTCAACCACACGGGGTGTGCAGCCAGTATATTCTGAGTGCCGGTTCCAAACCCGGATAAATGAGGAGGGTTGGGTCAGGAAGGGCATAAGGTGTCAAACAAGCCAAAATTAACAATGCAGAGTACAAATCAAATTTCCATACCAGAGGGGTCGAGGTGCAGGCTAACACCGGTGTCGTTGCCCAATAGGGTCCCGGGAGAAATTGGGGTACTGCTGGGTGAAGATGAAGAAGAGGAGGAGGAGAACGTGTCCACAGACAGCGGGAGAAGATGAAAACTAGAAGGATGGTAGTGAGAGTCTGGACTTTGAATGTGGGCAGTCTGACTGGTAAAGGGAGAGAGCTGGCTGATATGATGGAGAGGAGAAAGGTAGACATATTGTGTGTGCAAGAGAACAACTGGAAGGGAAGTAAGGCCAGGAGCATAGGCGGTGGGTCCAAGTTGTTGTATCATGGTGTGGATAGGAAGAGAAATGGTGTTGCGGTCATTTTAAAGGAAGAGTATGTTGAGTGTTGGAGGTTAAGTGTTGGAGGAATGTTAAGATCACTTTAAATGCTTGGTTGTCCAAAGTAATGGAGAGTGTGGTAGAGATGTGAAGAAGAGAGTGCAGGCAGGGCAGAGTGGGTGGAGAAAGGTGGCAGGAGTGATTTGTGAATATCTGCAAGAGTAAAGGGGAAAGTTTACAGGACAGTAGTGAGACCAGTTATGTTGTACAGTTTGGAGATGGTGGCACTAACAAAAAGGCAGGTGGCAGAGTTGAAGATGTTGCAATTGTCTTTGGGAGTGACGAGCTTGGACAGGATTAGGAATAAACATATCAGAGGGACAGCTCAGGTGGGACAATTTGGAGACAAAGTCAGAGAGGTGAGATTGAGATGGTTTGGACATGTGCAGAGGAGGAACCCAGGGTATACAAGGTCTCTTAGATAATAAACCGACCCTTTTATTTTTTTTTTTAACTATATGGATTTGAATGACATGCGATTACACCAATCATGCTTGAACCCTCGTGCGCATGCGTGAGTTTTTTCACGCGTGTCGGTGACGTCATTTCCCTGTGGGCAGGCCTTGAGTGAGATGTGGTCCCGCCCTCTCGGCTGAATTCCTTTGTTTCACACGCTGCTCGAGACGGCGCGCGTTGCTTTATCAAAATTTTTTCTGGACCTGTGAGGAATATCCGAGTGGACACTATTCGAGAAATTAAGCTGGTTTTCTGTGAAAAGTTTAACGGCTGATGAGAGATTATGGGGTGTTTCTGTCGGTGTAAGGACTTCCCACGGAGCGGGACGTCCTGCAGCGCTTCCAGGCGCTGTCGTCGGCCTGTTTCGAGCTGAAAACATCCTAATTTAAGGCTTAATTCACCCAGGACATCGTGAGAGAACAGAGAAGATTCAGAAGAGGCCGGCATGAGGAATTTATGCGGACATTCCACTGTTTAAGGACATTTTTTTTAATGAAAGACGTACGCGCAAATTCGCCGAGTCGTTTCCGTGACGACTCGGCAAATCTGTGTGCGCCGCGACAGGAAAAACACCTCCGTGTTGAAAACCATTTGTAGAATTCAGGCAGCTTTTGATGGCTTTCAACAAGTGAGTAACTGAGAAATTGTTTAACAGCTTGGGCATGTTCCAACTTGCCCGTTAAGATTTCCAACGGAGGTGTTTTTCCTGCCGCGACCCCCCGCGGTCGGGTCCGGCCCGACATGCGACTCTGCCCGCACGTTCTTTCATTACAAAATGACCGTTAACAATGGAATGTCCGAATAAACTCCTCATGCCGACTTCTTCTGAAAGTTCTCTGTTCTCTGACGACTTCCTGGATCAACAGAGCCTGAAATGTGGAAGTTTTCAACTTGAAACGGCGAGACGCTGCCGCCTCGAAGCGCAGATCGCCGTCAGGCGCCGTGGGCCGTCCTTAAAGCGACACTACCAGACCAAAATCTCTCATCAGCTGTTAAAATTTTTACCGAAAACCAGCTGAATTTATTGAATGGTGTCCACTCAGTTGTGCCTTACAGTTTTGAAATTTTTTTTATCAAACAAAGCAACAGTCTCTGAGCCATTCCTAAACAATGAAAAAAATCGACGAGCGGGTGGACGACTCCTCACTCAAAGACTGCCCACAGGCGAATGACATAACCGACAGGCGTGAAAAAACTCTCGCATGCCCACGAGGGTTCAAGCATGTCTGATGTAATCACACGTGATTCAAATCCATATGGTTTTTGAAAAAATAATAAGGTCGGATACTTTTCTAATAGACCTCGTATAGGGAGAAGGATGCTGAGGATGGAGCCACCAGGCAGGAGGAGAATAGCGACACTGCGAACAATGCGTTCTAATCTGTACCGAGTGAGGTTTTATGGATGCCGTCATTTACTCAAAAATAAAGCAAACTTAAAATGGGCATGCCATAAATAGACAAAAAACAAAACACTTACTATGATGGACAGTAAATCATTCCAACGTGAATGACAAGAGATGTAATCAATCCAGTAATGTTTAATGATTAAGTTTACATTTACAGTCTCACATTGCTAATGTGTCTGATCTGTGCTGCTCAGATTAAAGCTCCTGTACCGTACTTGTACTGAATCGTGACATCTAAACACAGATGTGAATCAACCTGTGACTTTTGTGTACCATGACACCCCTAGCGCACATATCTTCATATGCTGCAAAAACGTTGTTTGAGTGACCTTCAGTGTTGTGGAGTGATCAAATATAGTGACCAGTTTTTCTCTCGCTCACTGACACTTTGTCCCTGACACACATGCACGTCTGTTGTGTGAGTAAGGATGTCGCTCTCTCTCTGCACTTCCAGGAGCAGAATAACTTAACCCAGACAGGTTTCCATTGCAGCCATGCTCAAATGAAAGTGATATGTTTAAGAAGTTGACATGTCTCTCTCAGGTTTTTCAAAATGCTAGCTGTTGTTGTCTTGTCTAATCTGGCTGTAATCTCTTGTTCAAGTAAATTTAAACAGAGCTCCGTATCTTTAGTCCAGATGAATGTCATGTAACTTTTCATGTTGGGATGTGAACTAAATGTGACAAATGTTTCCATTTCATCTTTGTAAAATGTTGGTTTGTCAAAAAAATCAGAAAAAACAACTCATGCTAGCGTATAAATTTTTTTTGTGATATTTTGGAGATTTTTCAAAATTCAAGTGTTTTCATAGTTTTCAGTCTTAAATTGCATTTTTCCAAGTGTCATGGAAACCCATGGAATGTCAGCTACAGAACCTTAAACTCCAGTGAAGAGAAGCTAGCACTGGTGTTATTTGGGTCACTTTCCTTATGCGGGTTAAACTTTACCAGCGGGGGGGACTCACAGTCTGAAAACCACTGATGTACATGTTGGATCCTTGATCTCTGGACAGAATAGAAATAAACAAAATCTTTAGTTTTTGTCAAAAGCATTTCCTTTATTATATTGAAACAAATGACTCATAGACTCTGAGCTGAACTCTTCAGCCAGCTCCGCTACACACCAGGGTGTAATTAATAAAAAAAAAGAGGATGTCTCATTTTGAGGAAAAAAAATACTCTGGTTTTGATTGGTTGTAGTTTGTATTAACGTTTGGAAAGAGGTGCCATTTGATTTACAATGGCAATTTGCTCTGAAGTTATTAATTCCAACCGAAATCTGTGTGGCTCTTTGGAGCTGTGCACTTAGTTATGGACAACTTACCTGATGGACAACTTCACTTTATGCACCAGCTGGTGCTCACGCCAGTGGACTTGCCAAAACCAGCGATGCAGGGAACCAGCGAACAGCAGGTCGAAGCACTGTTTCATTGCTTCAAGCTTCAAGCAGACGCATTGCAGTCTGCAAACAATGTAGAGGAATAGTCATTTCTTGATAAACACCCTCAAAAACAACAGGCACTCCAGTGTCCCGAACTGTCTGTGGTGCATTCAGTGTGCCTCGGAAAAAAATTGATGCAAGCACTGCAAGCAATGCAACACGATTCAACCCATCAAATGAATCGATGCACTCGCATTGCGCACATTTGTATTTGGATATTGATTTGTATCGATTAATTTCCATATGCCTAATACACACACACACTATATATATATATATATATATATATATATGCCGACTGTATGGAAGGATGCACCTTGGTTTTGATCAAATCCATCATAAAAGAAAATGGCTAATTTTATGGAACTGAGATAGATATTTCATTAATGAATGTTTAAAAACCAATGTAATATTTTCTCTGCACGTCTGATACTTGGTGAATGTGGGTGTGGCTTTGCTGTGCTGTCTGAGCACTGTGGATGATGATGTAAATGTAGAAGTGCTTGATTTACGTCTTGTGGTGTTTTGTGAGCTTTCAGCCTTGTGAAGTATTTCACCTTCCTCCTCTTTATGTGTGCCACAGAAAAATGCTGTTTGACACTCCGGAGGAAGACGCCAACTATAACCCCCTGCCTGAGGAGCGTCCAGGAGGCTTTGCGTGGGGAGACGGGCAGCACTTTGGGGGCTAAACATTCTCACAGCAGTCCCCAGTTGTCTGGCCGCTAACAGGGACGCTACCTGAGAGATGAAGGGCACGAACATGGTCTTTTCCTTTAGCGTGCGTGTGTAACTCTGGATGGTGCCAAACTACCAGCACTGGGAGAAAACTGTTGTCTTTGTATGCAGCTAAATTCATCCTCAGAAACTCTTCTTGATGCCAGATTGTTGCTCTGAGACTATTTTAGAGAACACAAACTTTGGATGGAACTTTTGATGAAGAGCTTTTTGGCTTCAAAGATGTTTGCTTTCATCTCCGAAAAACAATGATACTCAAGAAGTGTCAGGTGAAATATATATATTTAAAAAACATTCTTTAGCAAAATCATAATGGAATGAGTTCATTCAGATGATTACATTTCTCATTTCACTTTTTTTTTAATAAAAATGTGTGGCAGTGATTTTTTTATACTGTTTGGTGCCATGAAAATTAAACCAAAGGCAGTGTGACATAACATTAAAGTGATTCACACAAATGGCTTTATTGTCAAAGAAAAATGTTATCTGGGTTTTATGTTTCTCCAGCACAAGAATTAGTACATACATGAATATTTGCACTTTTCTCTGAACTTGTGCTGATTATTTTCTTCATTAAAATATTATTTGGAAAATGAAATTTTCATCTTTAGAAGACTGAAAAGCTTTGACTCAAGTCTATGGTATTCAGAAGATCATGTGACCTTTGTGATGGTACTTCAAACAGGGAAAAAAAAACAGCATGTTATGCAAGTGGAAGATTTTTTTTTTCTTCTTATTGATGAATCACAGGCATGCCATCAAGGTCAGGGTTAGGGTTAACAAATCCACTATATCACTAGATACCTGAGGAAAGGGGGGTGGTCATGTGATGACAATCAGCTAATCAGAGGTATTCCGTATTTGTAGAGAGTCAACTGCCATTGCTTGGACTTCTGACAACAGGATTTTCTTTTTTTTTAATTGGGGTGGGGGATGTTGGACTGGAAAAGTCAAATTTTGATGGTGATCCAGAGCTGCTTCAAAATGTTTTCTTATCTCTTTAATATAAGAAATAGTTTTGTTTCTTTCAATCATTCTTGCCTCATGACATCACAGACGTCATAATTCTGACCATTTTGGTGGTATTTGGCAGAGGTGTCCATTCTGAGACTGCTTGTCACACATCACAATTCTTGAGGCCTTGGGTTATCTTATTGTATTTAACATTGCTTAAGAATTGCTATATAATTTTTGCCTGATACAAATGTGAATGCATCTTCGTGTCCTACTTTATAAAGCCAGCTGGTGTTCCATAAAGTACATTTCATTAGCTCAGCCATTTCATTCTTACATCTCTGCTTTATGTTTTTCATGTATTAGGTTTGATTTATAATCAAACGAGAATACAAAAACAATGCATTGGCGTAAGAGGGAGATGAGTGGAAAGAATGTGATGTTACACTTAAATATCAATAGGTGGCAGCCGTAAGGTTTGTTTACAAGTGTAGAGCATTTTTTTTTCGCAACCAAGGAGTAAAAATGATGCGTTTCTAGTTTTCGAGCGAAACGTAACATATATGTTTTAAGTTATCATCCGTTCTGTAGTGTCATGTGCACAGCGATTGCTGAAAGTTTTTATGTATATTTTAGTTGGTGTCCAAGTATAGTGTTTCAACAGCTAAAAAGAAAAAAAAAAATAATCGTGATGTGTAAGGAAGCCATATTTCCCAACTTTTCTGTGGACCGTGAACACATCGTTAGCGTTAGCCACAGCCAGCACAATGATGATGATGCAGTTAGCTTTGAGTAAAACTTTCGGCCAAAAGCCTGTTAAATTTCAGCTGGAGCCAGATGGAGACTTTTACATGGTTGGGTCGGAGGTATGTGAGCAATGATTTGACTTAGTGTCGTTCTGTATGGAAGCCTCGCTTATCGTTCATTTAGCTACGTGATGCTAGTCTGCTAACAAGCCCAGAATGATGCTTCATAAACAGGAGACCTTCAGTAATGTGCGGGACCCTCATTACTGGGATGTTGCTGCACCATACAGTATCGTACTTTTTGTATTTCTTGATGTCAATGAAGTAAAGATATATTCAGTGATTTGTAAGTGTAATATTCACGTTTTAAATGGTAAATGGACTGCATTTATATAGCGCTTTTCCATCTGCAGCAGACGCTCAAAGTGCTTTACAATTATGCCTCATATTCACACAAACACGCACACACAGATGTCAGGGTCCCGCCATGTGAGGCGTTCACGACACACCGGGAGCGATTGGGGATTGAAGACCTTGCCCAAGGGCCAGAGGTGTATGGCTTCAGAAAGTAAAAGCCCTACCAGGTATTGATTCTACCTGTGTACCTAAAACAGGTGATTTCACTAATTAGCCCATCCACCTTCCTGAAGAGTTGAGCTAATTACAGTCAGCTGGTTTATTAGGAAGATGGAACAAATATGTGGTTGGACTTTTACTTTCTGAAGCTAGAGTTTTACACCTCTGCCCTTAGTGATTTTCCGGTTAGGCTGGGGTTTGAATCGAGGATCTGGTCTTAAGCCCAACACTTAACCACTAGACCAGGGGTATTCAACTTGTTCCAGAAAGGGCTGAGGGTGCAAGTTTTCTTTGCATCCGCCGACTCCACCAGGTGATTTTACTGATTAACATCACATTGACCAGATGGAATCAGTTAATCAGTGTACTCACCTGGTGTAGTGGGTGGTTGCATAGAAAACCTGCACCCTCTCGATCCTTTCTGGAATTAGTTTAATACCCATGCAGTAGACCATCACCTCCCCAATCAATTCCCCGACTTGTCTTAAAAAAAGGCTGTAAAAGTTAATATTCATAATAATCCTTATATGTAGGTCATTGAAATCAGGGTGGGGGTGTTGTGTAAATAGTGACATTTTTGTAAAACCTTGAATTATAGCTAAAAGTCTACACTACAAGTGCATATAAATTTAAAGTCTGTTGTGGTGCAGATTGAGGTTAATAACGTGTCACTGTCCAAATACTTATGGACCGTATGACTTGGACTTAATTGATAATTAAGAAATTTTTAAAAAATGGTACTGTATAGTAAATCTGTCTGGAGGGAGGGAGTTGTCAAAAACTGAGTGACTGAGAAGGAAACATTTCTCAGATCCTGAGGGAGGTCTGGAACACATGGAAGAAGAGTGGTCCATGTTCAAGGCCTCCATTGCTGAAGTGGCTGTTTTGAGCTGTGGCCACAAGGTTGTCTGTGCTTGTTGTGGTGGCAACCCAAGAACCTGCTGGTGCACTCCAGCGGTAAGGGAAGCTGTCAGGCTGAAGTAGGAGGCCTTTCATGTTTGGTTAGCACAGAGGTCTCTGGAATCAGCGGGCAGGTACCAGCAGGCCAGAAGGACTGCAGCCTCAGTGGTGGCTGAGGCAAAAACTCAGCCATGGGAGGAGCTTGGAGAGGTCATGGAAAATGACTTTCGGTCAGCCTCAAAGTGGTTCTGGCAAACTGTCAGGCGCCTCAGGAAGGGAGAAAATAGCAAAAACGCACACCAAAACGGTCTTACTTGAGGTGCAGATGAAGAGGCAGTAGACTCCAAATTATAAAATACAGCATCGCACACTCCTGTTGCAGATGTCAAAATTTTATTAATTAAAAATAAAATTTTATTTTATTTTAGATCTTAATAAAATTTTTATTAAGTTCTATTTTTATTTTATGTTATTAAGATTTTAGATCTTAATAAAATTTTGACATCTGCAACAGGAGTGTGTGATGCTGTATTTTGTAATTTTGCCTCAGGAAAGGGAGACAGTTCTAGCCCAGGCTGTGTTCAGCAGGGGAGGAGAGCTGCTAAAGTGGACTGAGGATATTGTCAGGTGGTGGAAAGACCCTACCCAATCCTACTGACATGCTCCCCATCAAAGAGGCAAGGATGGAAGACTGGAGCGGATTCTTTGACAATAAATGGCTTCACCCAACCACTAACCATGTTTGGAAAAAAAGTTTTTGTGTTATTCTCTGAAAAATGGCCAAAAAAACCCCACCAAATTCTGCCAGAGTATGTCAACTTTTGAGCACAACTGTATGTGTCACACATTGTTCTCAAATGCTCTTTTAAAAATTTAGACCTGCTCCAGGAAGCACCAAATCTGATTCCAAATGTATTTGAAATTAGCAAACAATTTGCACGTGATTTTGAAATTACTCAGTTACAGTCCTGATGAATGTTGCCATGTTGACATATTCACATGTTCCTGAGAGAGGACAGTATAATGTTCCTTTTCAAATGCTTTGAACGTTATTGTCACAAAGTGGGAGCTGGAAATTTGAATGTGTCAAAGACTTGTAATCTGTTCTCTCTCTCTCTCTCTCTCTCTCTCTCTCTCTCTCTCTCTCTCTCTCTCATCTGCTTTGGTGTCCAGGTTGGGAATTATCTACGAATGTTCAGAGGTTCTCTGTACAAAAGATATCCATCATTATGGAGGAGGCTGGCGTCAGTTGAGGAGAGGAAGAAAATTATGGCATCATCACATGGTCAGCAGCCTTTTAGTTTTGCACTTCATTTGATGTTTAAAATAATTTCAACTCACTACAATGCAGTCACGAATGGATATGTGGTTTGGACTAGTTCTGAGCCATCGGTTATGCAGGGATTAAAGTTCTCCGTTGCCACGACAGATTTCTGTAAATTGGGCTGCCAAATGGCAGGATTTGCGCTGACGCCATCCTGATGCAAAATCAAGGCTGGACCCAAGATATGAAATTTACCGCATCCCCGGGACACATGCGCGCTTCGTTCGAAATGTTCAAATATGGATTTTTAGAATGACTGGGGGTTTTTGTTTTGTTTTGTTTTTCTTGTAGCAAGACCGTGCCTGTTCCTCTGTGTCCTGTCTGCACTCTGCAGGAGGAGGTTGGGGGGGGTCTCTCAGCACAATGACTACACAGCGAGCAAAGTCCAGAGTTTTCCAAATGCAGTTTTTAAACTTTTCTTTTTTCAAAGTCTCCTCTGAGTGTCTCTGTTAGTGTCCTTGCTGTGGTTAAACTAAAAACACAGCTGCAGACCCGCGATGCATTAACCAGAAACATTAATGCTTTTTTCGCAGAAAAGATGCCTAAAATCTCTTTCTGAGGGCGGCATAATGTAAAATGCACTCATAAAACCTTCTTACTTCTCAATCAGGTTGTCCTTTCCACATAAATATGCAAATTCTTCTTTGTTCCTGCTGAGACTGCAATCTAGAAAGAGTGTGTTGTTGGGGGACATGCCCTCCACAACACCTCTTGATTAATGGTCCACTTTTGAAGACATTTTTCATTCTACCAACACTACTACTACTGCTGCTAATAATAATTGTAACAAATAAAATATTTAAATCAGTGTTTCTCTACGCCTTTTTTATTATAGTGCTGGACTAAGTTTAATTGATGAGCCATATAAAAACAAGTTTACTGAATTTAACATCTCTGCATAACTAAAGTGGGATGTGAAGCAATATCTTTTAAAAGGTAATGTGAAAATGCAAAACTTGAGCTGTGTACAATTTCTCCAATCACAGCCACAGAAACCTATAACTTCTTCAGGATCGTCTGGGTGTCTTGGTGGCTTTCCTCGCTCGTCTCCTTCTTGCACGGTCTCTTAGTTTTTGAGAAGTGTCTGCTTCACACATATTTACCATAGAGTGTCATACTGTTTGTATTTCTTCAAAACTGATGGAAATAAAGGCCAAGACATATTCAGTGTCTTGGAAATGTTCATGTCCATCTCCTGACTTGTCTGAAGAAGACTGGATGGAAGTGAAGGTTTATATGTGTTATACTAAAGGGGACACTTACTTATTCATGCCATCAGTTTGTCTTTTAGAAATTTTAACATAAAAATCCAGAATTTTGTTTTTGATGTCCTAAAAAATTCAAACATGCAGCTCAAGGATGCATGAAGGCTGCAGCAGGTTCTCAGACCCCGTTTGTCTGGGATTTCCCAGCCATCAGACCAGGCGAAGGATCTATCACAGTCGGTGTCCAATGAGATTCCCGCGTTAAACAAACCCATGCGCAGGCGTCTCCCGATTGATGGTGGATATAGGTTTTTAATCTGTTCTGCACAACCACAAGTCATTCAGCGATGTGCAAAGAGTGACAGGATTGTGAATGTGGAAGCCCTTAACTCTGACTCAGCATGGAAGCAGCAAATGTGTGATTCAGTCGTCCGACCCTTGGAAGCTGTCAAAAACAGTGCGTGTCCAGACTGAATCTGTTTAGTCATCTCCCAGTCCACCATCCCATCCGGGAATTGATCAGGACAATCTTTCTCACCACTGAGGGATTGCCATGACGACAATTGCGTTAAAGGGACCTAACGGATCACTCTACCAATACCTGCAAAAAGTGCTAATGCTGTTAGCATACAACGTAAAATGTTAAAAAAAATTCACTCAGGCAGAGATGCTGGGAGTCATTCAGCATTGGGGGTACTGAGACAATGTCTCAGCTATATAATGACATCATATTAATGATGCTCCCCCCACCCCCCATCATGACCCTTAATTGGAGTAATGATAGAAGATGAGTGAGTGAGATAAAAAAAAAAAAAAACTAAAAAAATCACATATACATAAGTATTCACACCCTTTGCTCAATAATTTGTTGATGCTCAAGTCTTCTTGAATATGATGTCACAAGTTTGGTGCACCTGTCTTTGGGCAGTTTGGTCCATTCCTCTTTGCTGCACCTCTCAAGCTCCATCAGGCTGGAAGGGGACTGTCAGTGCACAGCCATTTTCAGATCTCTCCAGAGATGTTCAATCGGATTCAGGTCTGGGTTCTGGCTGGGCCACTCAAGGATATTCACAGAGTTTTCCTGAAGCCACTCCTTTCATATCTTGGCTGTATGCTTAGGGTCATTGTCCTGTTGAACGATGAACCGTCACCCCAGTCTGAGGTCAAGAGCGCTCTGGAGCAGGTTTTCATCCAGGATGTCTCTGAACATTGCTGCATTCATCTTTCCCTCAATCCTGACTTGTCTCCCAGTTCCTGCTGCTGAAAAACAAACATCCCCACAGCATTATGTCTGGTATTCACACCAAAGACTTCAATATTTGCCTCATCAGACCAGAAAAGTTCTGGCAAACTCCAGGTGGGCTGCCATGTGCCTTTTACTAAGGAGTGGGTTCCATCTGGCCACTCTGCCACACAGGCCTGATTGGTGGATTGCTGCAGAGATGGTTGTCCTTCTGGAAGGTTCTTCTCTCTCCACAGAGGAATGTTGGAGCTCTGACAGAGTGACCATCAGGTTCTTGGTCACCTTCCTGACTAAGGCCCTTCTCCCCTGATCTCTCAGTTTAGATGGGCAGCCAGCTCTAGAAGAGTCTTGGTGAATCCGAACTTCTTCCATTTATGGATAATGGCAGTCACGGTGCTCACTGGGACCTTCAAAGCTGAAGAAATGTTTCTGTACCCTTCCCCAGATTTGTGCCTTGACAATCCTGTCTCTGAGGTCTACAGACAATTCCTTTGACTTCATGCTTGGTTTGTACTCTGACATGCACTGTCAACTGTGGGACCTTATATGTAGACAGGTGTGTGTCTTTCCAAGTCACGTCCAATCAAATGAACTTACCCAAGGTGGACTCCCATTAAGCTGTAGAAACATCTCAACGATGATCAGTGGAAACAGGATCCACCTGAGCTCCATTTTGAACTTCATGGCAAAGGCTGTGAATACTTATGTAAGTGTGATTTCTTTTAGTGTTTTTATTTTTAATAAATTTGCAGAAATCTAAAAAAAATTGCACCGTCATTATGGGGTATTGTGTAAAAAATTTGGGGGGGAAAATGAATTTCAGCCATTTTGGAATAAAGCTGTGACATAACAAAATGTGGAAAAAGTGCAGCGTTGTGAATACTGTACATCCTTAATATGTTACACATTTAGTATTTAACTCTCTTTTACTAACAGTTGATATCGATTTCTGTCTTTTTTTTTAATCCCTTTTGTCCATCTCTAGCCACTAGTGTTACTCTGCTGAAGGCATCAGAATGTGAAGAGATCTTTGAGGGTAATGATGAGAAATACAAAGCAGTGTCCATCAGCACCGAGCCCCCAACTTACCTCAGGTAACTTATTTTTCACTTTAGAGTTTCATGTTTTCCATCCTGGCCTAAAATTACAGGGTTTTCACACCATATACCAAGCCCTGAACTGAGTACTCATGTAAACAGTGTATACTGTACTTCAGCATTAAGTGAACCCTACCCGGGTCCACTTGGAAAGGTGATCTCGTATCCACTTCGTGTGTACTCGCGTACGGTTCACACCTGGTGTAAACACAAACTGTCAAAAAACATGGGAGTGACCTGCTAATTAGTGTGTGACATAATTACTATGTGACAGTCGGTGGGCACAGATAACCAAAAAATTAACTTCGATAACAGATAATCAGATAACTGAAAAGTTATCTTTGATAAAGATAAAACGATAAACCACCCAAAAATGTATCGGAAGTTACAGATAACCGATAACTATTAAATTCCAGTATTGTCTCTGGTACATTTGCAACTACTAATAAACTGAATTTGAGTTTTAACACCACGATCGCTTCTGGTAGCATCAAAAGCGAAAACAGACCCAAACAATGAGCCCACACTTCTGTCTTTGAACATCTTGCCCCTGCTGGAAGCTCTTGTTTACTACACGGCTTCCAGCACAGAAGCAAGCTGAGAGCAGCCACAAAGCCCAGCTCTCTACTCAGTCACAACGCTCTGGTCAGGCGGAGGTCTTGGAAAATAAAGCAGTGCGGACTTATGATTTTGATTTATAAATAACATTAATACTGATAGAATAACTCCATTAATGTCAATTCTGTCATTTGTACAAAGTTAAAATATAGCATATATCTTTTAATGTTGAATAATGCAGTAATTCTGAGGTTTTGTAACAAACACAGACAGATCGCAAAGGATTCTGGGTAAAATGCCTCTGCTAAACACTGATTGGTTGAGTCATTCATTATGTAAACCAACACGTTAATGTGACGTGTGTCGTGTGTTGGTGTTTACATATATATGTGCTTTTGTAAAATATTCCATTTTTTTATTTGTAAAAACAGGCATTTTTACGGAGCCCTGGAAGTGTCATCGCAAAATGTTTTGCATGTGGAGAGAATGTGCGCATGTTTTATGATGTTGTGCGCACGTTTTATGATGATGTGCGCATGTTTTATTATATTGTAAAACGTGCACTCAATATTGTCTTGACACATAAATGTTGGCTTTACAGTGTGCAAGTTTTGGCCCTTTTTCAGATGATTTTTCATTTGTGCGAGAATTTTTTGGACCGAGTTTCAGGTTAATCGCGCGTCCTGCATTGTGTAGTATAAATGGAGTAACAAGCTGCGTTTAACATCTCACGACCACCTCCTGATCGCCGATCATATGGTCGAATGAAAATCAAATCTGTTTGATATTGTTCTGGTCGGCTGTCATGAGGGTATCCTACTGCTGAAGAGCTACAAGCATCCAACCGCTCGCACTGTGCATGTGCAAACACCACAGACCTGTCTTGTAATGTTTTTTTTTTGTTGTTGTTTTGTTTTTAAACTTTGATGTCTCCCATCGAGAGTTTTTGTAAATTAAGTTTGAAAAAAAAGCTTACGTTTTGCTTCTGGAAACACGAGTCCGACGTGTGGTTTTTGAATGTACAATGTGTGTGTGAGAACATAAATCGGCCGCTCTGAACTTTTGCACCGTGCAGTTCTGTGGTACAGTTTGAACTGAAACCGAGTACAGTGATTAAAAATATGTCAGTGTCTCCCCAGCTTCAGGACGAATACTGCCATGAACTGCCGTGAATAATACTGGTCAGTAGATGGCAGTAGAGACCGTGAAGACTTGCCAAAACAAAATTCCAGATAATCCGTGTCCGCTACTTTTAAAATGCGTGGAATTTAATAAACGCAAATACAACGTCTATAAACCCAGAGAATATATTCACAAGAGTTTTAGGCACTAGAGTTTAATGCTGTTGTCTGTGGAGCCTGAACAGAGTGTCTGAAATGCATTTGTCCTGTCGTGAATGTACTGAGATTACCCTATTCTACCCATAATGCACTGCTGGGCACAGCATGTGCTCACTAAAACCTTAAAAATTAACGCATTACTTTAAAACTGCCTGACTGGAAAATCACTAAGGGCCCTTGGGCAAGGCCTTTAATCCCCTATTGCTTCCGTGTGTAGTGAGCGCCTTGTATGGCAGCACCCTGACATCGGGGTGAATGTGAGGCATAATTGTAAAGCGCATTGAGCGTCTGATGCAGATGGAAAAGCGCTATATAAATGCAGACAATTTACCATTTTAAAACATATATCTGATATTTTCACTTTATAAAACTTCAGATGTGACAGTAATTTTAAATAACTTGTCTGAAATTAGTTTGGTTAAAATTTGAACTATAAGTTTAAAAATGTATGCTCTGGATGACTTGGGTGATATTGCCAGCGTATCAGTATGGTGTTAAAGGAAATTATTTATTTATTTATTTATTTTTTGTGACCAGTTCTCCTTTGCCTGTAGAGGATAGAGCAGTTTCTCCTAGAAACAGCTCTCTTCTGTTTGCAGAGGGTAGAACTATACATCTGTTATGAAACTTTTAACAGGTAGGTGCTCTGTTGTGTGGGCTGCCAGAAGAGGAGGTACTGCTGTCCCACCACCAGAGGGCGCCCTGCCTGAAGTGCGGGCTTCAGGCACGAGAGGGCGCTGCCGCCACGGACACAGCCGGGGGTGACAGCTGTCAATCATTATCTCATGACAGCTGTCATCCATCTACACTTCATCATTCCACTCCATAAAAACCGGACGTCATCTCCACCTCGTTGCCGAGATCTCATCTACCTGTGAAGGTAATATTCTCAACCTTAACTGTGTCTTAGTCTGAACTCTTTTTGCAGCCGCTTTCCTGTGGTGTTCCCTATCTGAGAGATTGGCGTTTGGTGTGATCAGCGACGGCTTCGCTTCACACCCCAACCAGATAAGTGGTTAGACAGGAGCTGCACGAGTGTGTGTTAGAGGTGGAGGTGGAATTCCCACCATTGTTGTTACTGGGTGTGCACACACCCACATATGACTGTGTTTGCTCCTCGCCAGCAGTACCAGATCCGACACTCGGAGACGGTGGCCACCTGGGGACTCGGAACTTGGCGGCTCCAGTATTCTCCAGGTTCGGTGGCGGAGGAAATCGTGTGGTTCCGGTTCTTCTCAGGACAGACGTCTTCTATCCTTGAGCCTGCCCACACGTCACCTTTGTAGATTGACTGTTTGCTCAAATTCTGTAATCCTCTGTGTTTTTGTTGTGCTCTTTCACAACAGTAAAGTGTTCATATTCATCTCTTTCATTGTCCGATCATTTGCGCCCCCTGTTGTGGGTCCGTGTCACTACACTTTCCCAACATGCTCAACTGATTTTAAATTTTAAAAATGTTTGTCGCTGTTCAGCTTTGTTCACTACTGTTGTTGGTCTAAAAGTTATCGGACAAAAATTTATCGGAAGGTAATTAGTCCGATAATGGTTTTTAAATTTATCTAAAAAGATAATCCGATAATGAAATTATCAGATTATGAAAACTGATAATGAAATAAAATGATAATGATAATGAAGACATTATCTTCGATAATTTTCTGTTATCGGATTATTGGAACTGTGCCCACCACTGGTGACAGTCTTGTTCAGTCATGTCACTGAAAGGATCTCTCTCATCTTCGGAAGAAATAAATGTCAAGTGGAAATTTGGATGAATAAAAACATGCAATCGCAACTGGGTGTGACATCCAAAACTTCAGACTTTTTTTTTTTGTTGTTGCTAATTCAAGAGTATTTATGTGCACATTGGTTCACAACAGATATTGCGTAAACACGAAGAAAGTGTTGTAGGGTGTGGAGTAAAGTTAGAGTGTGAAAGTTGGCCACAAGATGAGGCCAGTCATACTTGATCACTGTACCAAGTTGCAGTAGCTCAGAGGAACATGCCCTGCAGGACTCCACAATAAGGGCTTCATTACTGTCCCGGGGCAAGTAATGTGCTACATCAGGTAAGAAAATACTTGTTAAAGACAGAAGAAAGTAGGTTCTTAACGCTGTACTTTATGCTTATGTTGTGAAGAATGTTCAGTCTCCTGATGTAGTTTGTTGCTCTTTAGCCAGTAAGTGCAGGACTGAAACAAAAAATTTGCACAAATAATCACAAAAAATGATGAAATGTTGATATTTAAAAAAATCCTGAATAATAAAAGTTGATAAGTGCACAGGTGAAGAATAAACTACAGCTGAAGCCTGCTTTCTGTTTTAGCCCTCAGCTGCGGCCATATTGTTGCTACATCACAAGAATGGCACCTGCTGATTCAAGCCCAAATCAATTGTAAACACAGCGGAGGTCGAGCTATTTTGGGATGATTTTTTTTTTTTCTAGTGTGGAGCTTTTTTTTTTTTTAAGTCCAGTCTGAAGGTGTTTTTGTAGAAGCTGTTTGAAATAGAGCCTTATCGTTTTGAGCCTTATTTAGATGACAGTGAGAGAGACTATACACTGGAGTAAAAGTTTCAGTCTGACTACAGTGACAATATTGGCAGAGTCCAGAACACAGAATGGTGATTATAAAGTAAATAGATAAATAATGCAGGGGATTTCTACATTTTGGTGGATTATAAATTGTTGGTTTTTTTTGCCTGCTCTTTGGTCATAATCAAATGATAAAAAAATAAATTAAATAGTTTGTTTGACTATCATTGACATATTAGTAAATATTAAAACCATTCACACACACGTAGTAAAAATAAAGTCTTACCTTTCAGTCCACGAAAACATACCCACATTGAAAACGAAGTCTGAAAATAATTTAATTCCTTATCAAGGCTGAAGAAAAGTCCCGCAGTGACACGTAGCGAATCAACAGGATTCTGCTGGTGAGAAAGAACCATTCTCACACCAAAAATGTGCAGCTCCGACCTGAACCACTCGGTGGAAATGGGGCTTTCAGTAGCCTGTAAAAATCCATAAATTAATGGGACTATTAAGATAATGGTTCTGGCACTGATGCCACGTCCTGCTTCTCCAATGTCGAGATCAGCCAGGAAGTTCCTGGTTTTAGTGGCGCACAGTTCAAAATCCAAATATTTATCTCTTCAGCAACTGCGCACCAGGAAAGCAATAATTTCAAACTGTTGTTTAATTTTTGTCTTAAATACTCAAATAAACATTACATATGGTGTCACCTACACTGTAAAACAAAAGCTTGTTTCATCTCATGTATGACTCAAAAAAAGACTGCTCTAAAAACAAACAGAATGATGAATCCTGACTGAAATTGCTGTTGCAACTGCACATATTACCAGAGACAGAGGCCAACGTGAAGAAAATAATCACATAATTACAATTATATTAGCAGAAAATAAATAAAAAATGGCTGGATACTGTAAGTCTACTTTAAAAAAAGCTCTTCAGCACTGACCCTCAGTTGTTCCACCTTATATTGTTGTTTAATCTTCTTGAAATTTTACACAAGTGATTTTGACTTTAGTTAAATCTATGTAGGATTATTTGGATTTTAAAATAGCTATAGTAAGATTTTGCATTTCTTCAGTGACCCACTGTTTAGTGGATAAAATGACAAAACACCCCGAATCTGGGGAGCAATGTCAGCGGATCCAGCTGTTGCACTCCTTAGCTTCTGAGATCTGACGGGATCAGACTGACACAGAGCAGACTGGCTGGATGATGTGTGAAAAACGTATGCTTTTTTTTTGTAAATGCCATTAGACCAGAAATTGAATTAAGGGTGAAAATTTTAAATTGCACTAATCAAACATACCAGTGGAAAAATTATGATGATTTGAAATTTTAAAAGGTGAATTTTTATGACCCAGAGTTGAACTCACCAAACCTGGATACTTCCCAAAAACTCTTCAGGGGTGGAGAAATTGCTGTGTTCACAGTATTTAAGATGAACACAAACCAATGTAAAATGAAGCTGCACCGGTGTTCTTGATAACTCTGTGAATTTTGCTTCCTTTGCCGACAAATGAAAACTGTTGCTTTCAGATATTGATCTTTTTATGACTTTTCTGAACATCTTTAAGGGGATCTTTTTGAACAATTCAGCACAGCTAAAAACACTTAGACTCTCGTCTGGTGATGATGGACTCTGTCCGAAGTCTCCACAACACTGCCTTCAAATGAATATTGGATCTTCCTACAATAGATGTTCTTACTGTCCACATAAACCAGCGATGGTTTGGGGGCCCTATGACACGGTTCCCAATATGATTCATCAGTAAATTATCCATGGCTAGTATCACAAGCATTACCATTTGTAACACATCTCACATATATTTTTCTTTTCTTTTCTTGTAAAGGGAGCAAAAAGCAAAGCGGAGCAGTCAGTGGGTCCCCACGCTGCCAAACAGCTCTCACCATCTGGATGCTGTGCCTTGCTCCACCACTATCAACCGCAACCGAATGGGACGTGACAAGAAGCGGACCTTTCCCCTGTGGTGAGAACTCTGAGCGAAATGAAGCAAAAAGACAAATAAATAAATAAAAAGAAAACCACAGCATGTCAGTACTGGGCTGACATGATGTCATGAAGTTGGAAAAACTCTTCAGCACTTTTGAGATTATCAGTAGAGTGAAAACAGTCAGGATAGAAAGGCTGCTGACATTTGATTGGCTGTTACTAATCCGCTGCTAGACACCAAGTGTGACCAATTCGTCTTGCAACTGTCAGTTTTGAAATCAAATGTTTTACTTATCTTTTTTTACTACTAGCAGAGGTACCATTCTTTGCCCGGTGAAGGGTAGTTACCAAGCTCAAAGAGTTTTTTTGTTAAAAATAATCACTTCTCCACTGTCAGCCTTCAAATCCAGTATGCTTTTGAAGCCACTTCTACCTTCTGGCTGCTAAATGTTAATGCTTCCAGCAAGTATATTGTCTGACAGTAGTTAAAATAGGTTTACTCTAAGTAATGTAGGTGGATAACAGGTCAAAGAATGTTGCTGTGTGCTATTCTTGAAACGTTTGTACAGCTATCCTGCTGTTATGTGTCGGACGCAGCTCGGAGAACCGACCAGCGTTTGAAGGACCCAGTATGAAATAAGCAGAGCACGGTACAAAGGCTAACTGAATTTAATACATAACAGTGATAATATAACAACAAAGGTGCGGCCTGGCGTGGTGCGCTCCCAGCAGCGCTAACGGTCCGGAGCCAGAAGTTGTTTCGGACCCAAGGACCCCGCCGACACCCCCCAGGTGGCCGCAACAACCGAGTCTGTGAAAGAAGGAACCATTATGTGAGTCCACACTCTACACACAGAACACTTAAAGGTGTACAAACAGCAAACACTTCCTGGCTTGATTACTGATCAGCTTCCCAACCTGCAGGCATGGAACATCCAGTTCACAAAACTCCACCGCAGTGAAAGCTGATACATGACTAACATACAGCTCAATACAATAAGGTGTGAGGGACACCACATTTACTGACTGTATAACTGTTAGTCACAAAATCTAACGTACCTCAGGAAGTGTGCTGACGAGCGTGAGACCTCACCCCCTCCTCTTTCACAGACTGTGCATCAAACCTGGACGTTCTCAGCATCCGCTGCTGATGAGATGGCTCCCAAGACGACGATCTCACCCGTCTGGTCACAAGGTCGAGTCTCTGGCAAATACACACTGTGCACTCCAGTCTTAAATGCCAACATGTTCCAATCCATCCAGATGCACCACAGCTGTGAGTCCTGACGAGTCGCAGGTGATCAGGGTGAGGTCCTGACAGCCTCAGCAACACAGCCACTCAGTCCCAAACGCAAGCCACCTGGGAGGAAAACCAAAAAACAGAAACAAACCGGCAGCCAGGCCCCCCCAGCCATATAACAGTACCCCACCCTCACGGGAAGCCTCCCGGCGACCACACACACCTGGCCCAGGAGAAACACCCCCCTCCAGGGACCATGGCTGGAAACCGCGTCTGCGTTCATCCTCCAACAGACTGGTTGAACTGGCTGCATCTTTGCCCTTGTTTCTGACAGTCTCTTAGCACAGGTGTGGCCAGGAGTTCTTACACCTGTGCGGTCAGCCTTTATCCAAACATGTGTGATTAGTCATAAAACAAAACAACCAAAACACCCCCCCCCCTCCCCAGGGGACCGTCCCATCAAACCCCAGGGAAGGGGAGAAAGGAAAAACAACCCAAACCCAAGCCTACAAACAAAAATACTAAAACACACCCCCCCCCCCAGAGGACCGTTCCATCAAACCCTAGGGAAGGGGAGAAAAGAAAAACCCAAACTTGAGCTCACAAACAAAAATGCCAAAATACCCCCCCCTCCCCCCCCCCAGAGGACCGTTCCATCAAACCCCAGGGAAGGGGAGAAAAGAAAAACCCAAACTTGAGCTCACAAACAAAAATGCCAAAATACCCCCCCCTCCTCCCCCCAAACGACACGTAGGGACCAACACCCCCCAGAGGGCCACCCGCCAGCTCCAGGAGTAATAACCACGGCCGAGGTCCCTCTGGGATCCAACGTCACCCACGGGGACTACCAGCGCCTCCCAGAGGACCACTCGTCAACCCAGGAGACGCCTCCCCTCATGACCAATGGACCCAGCCCCGGCCGTCCACGGCTAGATGGACCCAACGCCCTTTCCCCCCCCGGAGGACACCACAGTCAAACCCTGAGGGCGGAAACTGGGGGGGGGAAACAAAAAGACACCCCAAACCCCCCCCCCTCCCCTCCCGGGTGCAGAGGCTACCTGGGAAACGCCCAGCACAACCTAACTGCACCCCTCCAGCAATGCCGACACTACGGCACACCCGGCTGGAGTCAGAGGAGAAGAGAGGGCATAACAAAAAACAAAGAGAAAAAACAACCCAAGTACCACCCCATCACCCCCCAGGGGACCGTTCCATCTAACCCTGGGGATGTGAAACAAAAAGAAATAAAAGAAAAAACAAACAGACCAACACACAGTTGTTTGGGTCCTTTTTTTTGTTTTTGTTTTTTTTGTTCTTTGTCAGACAGGCTGCAGGGTCACAACCCCAGACAAATAGTGGACAACAAAAAAATAAAATCCCACACAAAAACCAACTCAAAAAACACCCACACAAAATGAACTAACACAAAACAAATCAGTGAGTTATACCGTCAAGCTCAACCAAATGGAACACACCTGTTCCTACTCAAGAGCTTGACGGTAACGTGATTCAGTCACCACAAGGGGGAGCCAGAGTGCAAAAAATGAAAAAACCCCTTTGGCGACAGAAAAAACAAACGAGCTGCTCTTATGTGCGCAGCTGAGTGCAACACACAACCAAATGTGCTCAACTAAATAACACCGGAGCTGATACAACAGACGCAGTAGTTACCTTTGTCCGGGGAAACGGGGCTACGACTGTAACACAGGAAGCCCAGCGACCCGTGCTAACAGAGCTCCGCCGTGCGCGTGAACCCATTACAAACGCACTCTTGCAGCTCCCGTTTAAACCTCTTATCCGGTCGGAGTGTGACGCGAAGCCGTCGCCAGTCACACTCCACCACGACCCACGGATAAGGCACGACACAGGAACACGGCTGCAAGAGAGCACAAATCAGTATCCAGTAATGGGTCTCAAACACGCACCTTCCGGGCGGAGAGCCCCGCAACTGATCCGGATAACCACTGAACGTCTGCTGCCGCCTTCCCGGCGCGTTACCGTCTCTGCTACCGCTGGGTCCGTGATGTTTGGCCAGAGACTACTGTTATGTGTCGGACGCAGCTCGGAGAACCGACCAGCGTTTGAAGGACCCAGTATGAAATAAGCAGAGCACGGTACAAAGGCTAACTGAATTTAATACATAACAGTGATAATATAACAACAAAAGGTGCGGCCTGGCGTGGTGCGCTCCCAGCAGCGCTAACGGTCCGGAGCCAGAAGTTGTTTCGGACCCAAGGACCCCGCCGACACCCCCCAGGTGGCTGCAACAACCGAGTCTGTGAAAGAAGGAACCATTATGTGAGTCCACACTCTACACACAGAACACTTAAAGGTGTACAAACAGCAAACACTTCCTGGCTTGATTACTGATCAGCTTCCCAACCTGCAGGCATGGAACATCCAGTTCACAAAACTCCACCGCAGTGAAAGCTGATACATGACTAACATACAGCTCAATACAATAAGGTGTGAGGGACACCACATTTACTGACTGTATAACTGTTAGTCACAAAATCTAACGTACCTCAGGAAGTGTGCTGACGAGCGTGAGACCTCACCCCCTCCTCTTTCACAGACTGTGCATCAAACCTGGACGTTCTCAGCATCCGCTGCTGATGAGATGGCTCCCAAGACGACGATCTCACCCGTCTGGTCACAAGGTCGAGTCTCTGGCAAATACACACTGTGCACTCCAGTCTTAAATGCCAACATGTTCCAATCCATCCAGATGCACCACAGCTGTGAGTCCTGACGAGTCGCAGGTGATCAGGGTGAGGTCCTGACAGCCTCAGCAACACAGCCACTCAGTCCCAAACGCAAGCCACCTGGGAGGAAAACCAAAAAACAGAAACAAACCGGCAGCCAGGCCCCCCCAGCCATATAACACCTGCTCCCCTTTTTTCCCTCCTCCATCAGCATTATTAAAACTTGTTTCATTGTGCATCTGCGAATGCCATCTCTGTACACTCTGCTCGACTGTAGGTCAGTTCTTTTGCAGGAAACATTGCACCCAGTGAGTCAAAACTTTACACATTCTCGGGAAATGTTGGTTTCTCAGAATGCAAAAGATGGAGAACCACGCCCCGCTTTTTCTGGGTTAGGCTCCAAACTTCTCTCGCCCCTCGTATGTGTGCAGAAGAACAATATGGGAATGAATGAAGCTCTTGTAATCCACACATTTTGCATACAACTTTATATGGCTTTTATTCTACAGAGGCGTGCACCATCTCTTGAATATTCCATGAGAGTGTATACCGACAAAGTTCTTCTGTGCTCCGCTGTTATTGCGAATGTAACTAAGTTACAGACTAGTCAGTGAGTTCTCACCATAGACTGTATATATAGTGAGCAAAGCCTGCATGACGTCACGCTTTGGTTTTTCTACAGAGACCTGGAACAGTCGATATGAAGCCAGTGTCTGGACCATGTTCTGGGCATTTCCATGTTCAGTATGATGATCTCATTAATGCATAAAGGGTTGGCTCAGTGTGTGATGAAAGAAGGCTTTTTGAATTGTGTCATTAGCATGGCCCAAGCAGAGGGTCACCCCTTTGAGTCTGGTCTGCTTAAGGTTTCTTCTTCAAATCATTAGAGGGAGTTTTTCCTTACTGTCACCTGTGTGCTTGCTCTGGGGGTTGGTAAGGTTAGACTTTACTTGTGTGTAGCTCCTTGAGGCAACTTTGTTGTGATTTGGTGTTAAATGAAATAAATGAAAATTAAATAAATTAATCCATAGAGACCAAGCCCCTTTTTTGTACCCGGCTGTGAAGATGTTTATTTTTGCTCTAACATTGGAAATTTTAGAGTTTTATGGGAAAGTTTTCTGTGTTAGAGCCCGCCTCAAGCGACCAGTCAAGGAACTGCAACTTTTTGTATTTCCTGGAAGGTGTCATACGAAGCCATAGAAGTTTACTACTTGTTTTTCAGGCTGCTGTTCATGCTGTGTTAAAGGGGATTTGGCAATTTTGGCATGCTGTGTTGGAAACGGAAGTGTGACTATTCAGTTTACAACAGACAAATGCAGTGTGATTACAGAATGTGTTACACCCAACAATGCATATAGAACATTTTTTTAAAAAGTGTGAAGTTTTGCATTACATTTACTCACAAAGTACTTTTCACATTAACATACAAGAAATTGAAACAGAAAATATATGTACGAAATAAAAAAGAATAAATTTGAACCCACTGCTTTAACAAAAGCACACAAATAATCTGAAGTATATTACATTAAAACTCAAAACATAAGAACAATATGTTTTTAAGTCTACATTTCAACAGTAAGCAAAGGCTCCACAACAGTGATCTCCAACCCTACTCCTCAAAAGCACCTGTCCTACTTGTGTTTTAATTTTTCCACCTGTACTCACAGCTAATTAATTCAGTCAAATGTGTTCACCTGATCAAGACCTGAGAAACACTAGAAAACAAACCAAATTGTGAGTAGACCAGTCAAGTAAAGTCTGGGAGCATGCACTGGTGCTGCACTTTTCTGCATCTATGGCACCATGGAACCTCCTTGCATCCTAGATGGCAGTCACCCAGGCAGACGACTGGTCCATTCCCACATATCTAAAATAATTGTCTATCTGCTGCAGCCAGGTGAACATCAATGTCCCCTTGGCATTGTCCAGCTACTAGGGTCCTCAACACTCAGTCATCTGCATGCTGAATCATGAATAGAGAAGTGCACCACATGGCTATCAAAGCTGATGCTTCCTCACAATGCAAGTGATGCTTCTCATCTTAGTCTTTCTTAGTAACTGCTTGATTGATGGGAAGTCATTTCAGAGGTACTGAAGAATCCTCCAAAGGGTCCTAGTACCAAAGACCTTAGGTTACTGGTTAGTGTCAAAGTCTCACAACCACACAGCAAGACAGGTAGCACAGGATCCTAAAGACATTCATTCTCCTGCACGACCATAAGGTCTTCCTAGGCACATCTTGATCTCAAAGGCTGAGGACCCAGAGATATGTATGTCACTGCCGAGATAAGTGAACATCTCCACAAGTTCAACATTTTGTCTACATACAGATACACTTCTGATGCCCGAGTTCAGGATTAAAAGCCAGATTCTTAGTCTTGATCCAGGACAATCTCAAACAGTGATCCATGAGAATGCACTTAAATTCCTCACTCAGTGTCTCAAATGCTGCAGTCAGAAGATACATTAATTCTGCAAAGATCACAGCATCGTCCACAAAGTCACGGTCTGTAAACCTTTCCCCTTCAACAAAAGCTTCCAAGTCACTGGAATTCACAACCCTACCTGAGACTCAGTCCATGCCAGCCTTGAACAGTGTCAGAGCCAGAACACATCCCTGACAAACATCGGTTTTCACTGGGAAAAACTTAAAGTCTCTGCCTTGACAGCACTCAGAGCAACTGTGCAGGCTGGCTATGATGTCCAGTAGGGTATTGGGGATCCCACAAATTGTCAGGATGTCCCAGAGAGCAGTCCAATCCACTGAATCAAATGCTTTGTGAAAATCAACATGCTGCAAAGAAGCACTGCTGATATTCATGCTTGGATTCTATGAGTACTCACGGGGCTAGAATGCAGTCAATAGGTGACTTGTTATGCATGATGTCAGACTGTTTTGGTCAGTGAGCAGTAAATATTTGGAACTGGATCCTAATAAGAATAATCCTTGCAAGCACTTTTCCTAGCAGAGAGAGTAGTGTGATTCCCCTATACGTAGTTGTTATAGTCCGTACAATCACCCACTCCTTTCCAGATTGGGACACGTCCTTTCTTCTAATCTGTAGGGATGATGCCTGTTGCCCAGATTGAAACACAGATTGCTTGCAATGCCAGGAGAACAACATCTTCACCTGCCAGGAGGAGCTCACCTGCTATACCACAGATCCCTGGAGCTGTTTCACAGTCTTTGGGATCTCACTAAGATTTGATGGTTCACAATTGAGCAGCGGGTAGACATAAAACCATGCAGTGTGGGTACTCACCAGGAGGAGGTTTGGAGATCTCTGCTGTACAACTTACCTGACAATTCGATCTCCATTCTGGGAACACACAGCAGGCCAGCACCCTGAGACTGCAGGACACATGCTGTCACATAAGGCTCCATAAATTCAACAAGACAAGAAGGAGCACAACCACTCAGGATTTTATGTTAGCAGCAGAATCTGAAGTAATGTTTTCTCTCTCACTAAGCTTTGATGACCACGACCCTGCAGTGATCCATGAGAACGCATCACAGATAGAGGCGCTGGTCCCCATTCGTCTGGATATGGAGATAGATGGACAGAAGCTCCGAGACGCCTTCACATGGAACATGAATGGTACAGAAGCCAGACAGATGGTCCTTTATTGCCTCTGTTAGATTGCCAGTCTCGAGGGCATGATTTATCTTTTTTTTTTGTAATATCTAACCTTATTAATCTCCCCAGAGAAACTGATGACACCGGAGATGTTTGCAGAGATTTTGTGTGATGACCTAGATCTGAATCCTTTGGCTTTTGTCCCTGCCATTGCCTCAGCCATTCGTCAACAGATTGAATCCTACCCCACTGACAGCATACTGGATGAGCAGGCAGACCAGAGAGTCATCATCAAGGTGGGTGTGGCAGACTTCAGAAGAAACGACTCTGCTTTTACCAAGCATGGTGGTGAGGCTTTTGTCAGCTTTGTCTCTGTTTTGTTCCCACATTTTATCATGGATTTGGAGTTTCTGGACAATGTGGTGCTTTCCAGCCATCACACAAATGGCATGTGCGTGGCTGTTAGTGGTGTTGTAAGGGACGAGTGAAGTTGAGTGACAAGTGTTGTCAACCGGACTGTGCAAATTTCACAATTGAATTGAGAATGACTCATACCAGAATTACAATTCTAAATGTCTGAATTTGAACAGCCCTGTTGTCAACATGGCTAAAACACTTGCCACACCTTGGAGAGTGCCGGTAACCGTGTGGCCTGATATGATGTGTTTGTGGAGGATATTGGGGAGTTGGGGGCGAGTGTTACATGTGCCTCTAACCACACACACACACGCACTTGTGTGAGAGGAGCTTAAGTAGAGGAAAAAAAAATTAGGAATCACAATGATGAAGAGCAAAAAGGGAATACAGTTCAAAATTAGGGAATCAACAAAAATCACAACCATATTTTGTTGCTCCTCCGTCTGTCATGATGGCCTGAGTCCCTGTGAGTCTCACACATCAGGTCAGGGCAAGTCTGTGAGCATCTGTCAGTGCCACTGCATCCACCACACCACAGAACTGCTCCAAGTCTAGAATAGCCACCACCCAGGTAACTGGTTGGTCCCTGCTTCTTGAAAGTAACCATCCATCCGCCACAGCCAGGAGGAACGTGAGCATCCTGTTGACCTTCTCCAGTTGCTAGGATCACCAAGACTGAAGCATCTACGTGCTGTATTATGCCCACAGAAATGTTGCACATGGCCAGTATGTTGTGTATGTAGTTCCCTCACCGTGCAAGTGAGGGAACATCAGCTGAAGTAACTGTTCATTGGCCACAGTGATTCCAGCAGTACCAAAGGATTTTCTGAGGAAATCTACTATCATACTTGTCTTTTTAAATGATTTGGCGCTATACAAGAAAAATGTTGATTGATTGATTGAGTGATCTAGCTCTTTTTTTATTATTGGCAACTGTTTAAATTGAAATTGAAATGGGGTCTAGATCTTTATTCCTTTAGATGCTACAGGCCACAAACTACTAATGGCAGAGTTTTGTACTTTAATGTCAAGGCATAAAGGTCATTTCCAGTTTAGGTAAGTTTGTAATTATTTTGTGTGTTTTACAGCTAAACATCCATGTGGGTAACATCTCACTGGTGGATCAATTTGAGTGGGACATGTCAGAGAGGGAGAACTCCCCCGAGTCATTTGCATTGAAGCTTTGTTCTGAGCTCGGCCTGGGTGGAGAGTTTGTCACCATGATTGCCTACAGCATTCGCGGTCAGCTCAGCTGGCACCAGAGGACATACGCCTTCAGGTACCTTTTTATTCTCTGTCCAGTGTTGGCTGGAAGGATATCATCTTACATCACATCACTGACCATGTTTTTGGGAACCCCCCCCCCCCACACACACACACAACACACACACACCATCCTTGACTGAACAGAGTATTCATCTTGTATCCTTGACTACGTGAACAAAATGTATTTTTCATGTAATTTCAAACTGGACATCCTGAATGACTGTATCTCAGTTGTCCCCTTTTTGAAAATTCTACTCTGTTCCACTCTGTCATGAACCCATGAGCGGTGATGCAACAGGCCAAACTTGTCCTATGGACAATCTCTCCAATCACATACCCACACAGAAACCTAGAATTCCTTCAGAGTTGTCATGTGTGTCTTGGTGGTTTCCCTCACTGGTTTTTATTTGGTTACTCAGATTTTGAGTGACCAGATAAAAACCACACAGATTTACTATACAGTACCATACTTGTTTGTATTTTTTAATAACTGTTGAAATGAAGTACCAGACATACTTAGTGACTTGGAAATGTTCATGTATCCATCCCCTGACTTGTCTAAAGAAAACTGGCAATAAAACTAATCATTTACATGTATTATACTAAAGAAGCGTTGATGTTTTTATTTAATTGATATCAAGTTGCCAACATTTGCTTTCAGTTTGAGTTTAAGGAGGATAATTTTAGAACTTTTAATATGAAGGATCTTTACTTTCTGGGTTAGAAATGGCATAAACAATTTAAAATGTGTAAAACCCTAAAGGGGTGAATACTTTTGCAAGGCACTGCATATATCACATCTTTTTACTCACAAAATGCATACATATGAAAAAATATATAAAACAAACCTGCCACTTATTTTTGTTTCAGTCATTCATTTTCATATATACTTTGCTAGACTTGTGAACCTCATATTTTTTGACAAAGACAATAAGTTTTCTCATTTCCCACCTTTGCTTCTTATTGACACCTCATGACCTCTGTTTTTTAATCGGGTTTTCCCCACGTGTGTGTGTGTGTGTGTGTGTGTCCCACAGCGAGAACCCACTTCCTACAGTAGAGATTGCTATTCGTAACACAGGCGATGCAGACCAGTGGTGCCCCCTGCTGGAGACCCTTACAGACGCTGAAATGGAGAAGAAGATTCGAGATCAGGACAGGAATACGAGGTGAGACTGGCACTGAATTATCAAATTGATAAGGTTAAATGACTGTAGAGTCTAGTTTAATGTTTCAGCTCAACATGTACAAATGGTTATCCAAACCATTAAGTGGGAATGATGGCATGAGTTTAGTTAATTCCAGTACAGTGTTAGCATTAATTGGTGACACTTAAAAAAGTTTTTGGGAAAATTCATTCACTGAAGCAAAGCTTGTTAAAATAAAGTCTTGAATTTGTTATGTTTTGTGGAATTTAAATTGTTCAGCAAGCTGACTATGACATGGACAAGAGTTCCACATTCAGCTACAGTGTCATCATTTTGGCATATTTAACATGGGAGAAAAACAGGAAGGAGCAAAGTGTGCAACACCACTTTACATGCCTCAGCGTAAGAGCAAATAAAATATAATCTACTTATGTATGTGTGTATCTGTGTACAGGTGCATCTGAAAAAGAATATTGTGAAGAAATGTTTTGAGATGCACCTGTATGCATGTATGTATGTATGGAAAAACCTTCATGTCATTGAACAAGAGGGGCATCATAACATTTGTTTTATTTTCCAGAATATGTAGGATACTAACATAATGTTTGTTAGATTACGTAGTTGCCACCAGGGGGCACTTCAGGGATGTAGAATGTACATCACTCTTCCCATAGGAATATACTCTACATGTGGTTGCATAATGTCATACAGCTTTTCAGAATCTTTGTCTATCAGTGTTTAGGTTTAGGGTTCAGTGTCAAGTAGCTCCTTATAACATTTACTAACTGGAAGTACTGGATCTCACGTTTAGGTTATAGGCAATGTACAATCCCAATTCCAATGAAGTTGGGACTTTGTGTAAAATGTAAATAAAAACAGAATACAATGATTTGCAAATCCTCTTCAACCTATATTCAGTTGAATAGACCACAAAGACAAGATATTTAATGTTCAAACTGATAAACTTTTTTGTTTTTGTGCAAATATTTGTTCATTTTGAAATGGATGCCTGCAACACATTTCAAAAAAGTTGGGATGGGGCAACAAAAGACTGGGAAAGTTGATTAATGCTCAAAGAACACCTAATTGGAAACAGGTGAGTGTCATGATTGGGTATAAAAGAAGCATCCCAAAAAGGTTCAGCCGTTCACAAGCAAAGATGGGGCGAGGTCACCACTTTGTGAACAACTGCATGAAAAAATAGTCCAACAGTTTAAGAACAATCTTTCTCAATGTTCAATTGCAAGAAATTTAAGGATTCTACCATCTACAGTCCATAATATAATCAGAAGATTCAGAGAATCTGGAGAACTTTCTACATGTAAGCGGCAAGGCCAAAAACCAACATTGAATGCCCATGACGTTCGATCCCTCAGGCGGCACTGCATTAAAAACTGACATCATTATGTAAAGGATCTTACCGCGTGGGCTCAGGAACACTTCAGAAAACCATTGTCAGTTAACACAGTTCGTCGTTACATCTACAAGTGCAAGCTAAAACTCTACCATGCAAAGTGAAAGCCATGCATCAACAACATCCAGAAACGCAGCCGTCTTCTCTGGGCCTGAGCTCATTTGAAATGGACAGACACAAAGTGGAAAAGTGTGCTGTGGTCTGATGAGTCCACATTTCAAATTGTTTTTGGAAATCATGGACGTCGTGTCCTCTGGACAAAAGAGGAAAAAGACCATCCAGATTGGTACCAGCGCAAAGTTCAAAAGCCAGCATCTGTGATGGTATGGGGGTGTGTTAATGCCCATGGCTTGGGCAACTTACACATCTGTGATGGCACCAACAATGCTGAAAGGTACATCCAGGTTTTGCAGCAACACATGCTGCCATCTAAGCAACGTCTTTTTCAGGACGTCCCTGCTTATTTCAGCAAGACATTGTCAAGCCACATTCTGCACGTGTTACAACAGCATGGCTTCGTAGTAAAAGAGTGCGGGTACTAGACTGGCCTGCCTGCAGTCCAGACCTGTCGCCCACTGAAAATGTGTGGTACATTATGAAGCGCAAAATACGACAACGGAGTCCCCGGACTGTTGAACAACTGAAGTCGTACATCAAGCAAGAATGGGAAAGAATTCCACCTACAAAGCTTCAACAATTAGTGTCCTCAGTTCTCAAACACTTATTGAGTGTTGTTAGAAGGAAAGGTGATGTAACACAGTGGTAAACATACCACTGTCCCAGCTTTTTTGAAACTTGTTGCAGGCATCCATTTCAAAATGAGCAAATATTTGCACAAAAACAATAAAGTTTATTATTTTGAACATTAAATATCTTGTCTTTGTGGTCTATTCAATTCAATGTAGGTTGAAGAGGATTTGCAAATCATTGTATTCTGTTTTAATTTACATTTTATACAACGTCCCAACTTCATTGGAACTGGGGTTGTATACATGAACTTCACCCTTTCTGGAAGATGTGGGATGCCTTCATTAGGTGTTTTAAGTCAAGCAATTGCTACCAAAGTGCATTAACGTCATGAAAATGTACAGATCATCATCTACATTACTATGTAAATTCAGTGTTGACATGAAATTATTCTCAAACATTACATAATCAAATCTAGGGACCTCTCATCTTCAAACCTGGTTTGTCAGAGGTGAAGCAGTCACAAATGTCTATGAAATCTCAGACCTGGACATATCCTCGGTACACTGCTAGTTCTACACAAATGTGTTAGTGCTCAAAAAGAAAGAAGTAACAAAAACATTTATGTGTGAAAACAGTTTTCTACAGTGTATCTGTAAAATCCTTTGTTCATAGATTTGTGGAAGCCGCGAAAGTACTTTGAAGTCATGTAAACTCTTGTTTTTCCAGGCGCATGAGGCGACTGGCCAACACCGCTCCTTCCTGGTAGAAAGCGAGTGATGATTCTTTCTCTGGAGATTCCTGTCACATAACTGGGATCCTTGCATCCTCTGCACAGGTCACCCACAACACAACCATTAAGCATCTGGACATTCCTGGAAGCCAAAAGTGCACACAGCCTTTTTTCCTTAAACATACATTCCACCAACATTCACGGAGATGTTACTGGATTCATTCACCTCAGTGAAGGCCCAATCTGGAGAGGATTTATGAAACTGTGGACATCTCCAGGGGCTGTACTTATAATTTCAGGACACAGTTTTATCTGTAGCACAGGACTTTGCTTCGTAAAATTATGAGCATGTTTCTCTTTCTTTTTTTTAATAAACACATTTCACAAATGGTCTCATACAAACAAATGCACAGCCATGATGCTTTATGTTTTACAACTCATTATAGTAAAATATTTTTAGCAAGTAATATTCCCACCAGGATTGAAGATCTGTCCAACTGTTTTTGAGTTACCTTGTCTACACACACATACACAACACACACACACCCCGCAGTGAAAACAGTACTAAAAGTTAGTGAGAAATAAATACTTCTGAATCTAAATATACTCAACAAAAATATAAATGCAACACTTTTGGTTTTGCTCCCATTTTGTATGAGATGAACTCAAAGATCTAAAACTTTTTCCACATACACAATATCACCATTTCCCTCAAATATTGTTCACAAACCAGTCGAAATCTGTGATAGTGAGCACTTCTCCTTTGCTGAGATAATCCATCCCACCTCACAGGTGTGCCATACCAAGATGCTGATTAGACACCATGATTAGTGCACAGGTGTGCCTTAGACTGCCCACAATAAAAGGCCACTCTGAAAGGTGCAGTTTTGTTTTATTGGGGGGGATACCAGTCAGTATCTGGTGTGACCACCATTTGCCTCATGCAGTGCAACACATCTCCTTCGCATCATCCGTGAAGAGAACACCTCTCCAACGTGCCAAACACCAGCGAATGTGAGCATTTGCCCACTCAAGTCGGTTACGACGACGAACTGGAGTCAGGTCGAGACCCCGATGAGGACAACGAGCATGCAGATGAGCTTCCCTGAGACGGTTTCTGACAGTTTGTGCAGAAATTCTTTGGTTATGCAAACCGATTGTTTCAGCAGCTGTCCGCGTGGCTGGTCTCAGACGATCTTGGAGGTGAACATGCTGGATGTGGAGGTCCTGGGCTGGTGTGGTTACACGTGGTCTGCGGTTGTGAGGCTGGTTGGATGTACTGCCAAATTCTCTGAAACGACTTTGGAGACGGCTTATGGTAGAGACATGAACATTCAATACACAAGCAACAACTCTGGTTGACATTCCTGCTGTCAGCATGCCAATTGCACGCTCCCTCAAATCTTGCGACATCTGTGGCATTGTGCTGTGTGATAAAACTGCACCTTTCAGAGTGGCCTTTTATTGTGGGCAGTCTAAGGCACACCTGTGCACTAATCATGGTGTCTAATCAGCATCTTGGTATGGCACACCTGTGAGGTGAGATGGATTATCTCAGCAAAGGAGAAGTGCTCACTATCACAGATTTAGACTGGTTTGTGAACAATATTTGAGAGAAATGGTGATATTGTGTATGTGGAAAAAGTTTTAGATCTTTGAGTCCATCTCATACAAAATGGGAGCAAAACCAAAAGTGTTGCGTTTATATTTTTGTTGAGTGTATGTTGTTTTTGTAACCAAATAACACCTCTTAAGTGATTTACAAGACATCTTAAGGATGTAAGCGAGCACAACCCGGGAACGTGCATTAGCCAAGTAGGTCAGGTTACAGTTAATCTTAAAACCTCACACATGAAGGAAAAGACAATATTTACAATTGAATGAATCCCCCCCCAGGTAAATGTTTTCTTCATTAAAATGAGCTGCAGTTTTGCAACATGCCACATAAATAAACCTACATTATAATGCTTGGATTTCAATAGAAACTAAATTTTGTCAGTTTTGTGAAATTTGAAAACTCACACAGTTTTAATTAACAGGCACAACATAAAATAAGGCACAGGCCTCTGTGCTAAAATACTTGTTTATCAAACCTTTTTTAACAGTGGAAAAAGTACAACCCGTGAGTGAGTACTCCCTGTAGAACTTTAAATATATCACCACCAATATGTGTAAGTAATCAAACGTGACAATTTAATGAGTGAGTACTCCCTGTAGTTACAGGGTTTAGAAAAACACTGAGCTCATTTCCAGCTCGAGTGCGGGAGCAGCAATGATAGCCATGAATCAACAGTTTGTGATTAAAAAGGAATTTACATTTACAAAGTTATCATAGGTGAGCAGAACATTCAGAGGTCTGATGGATAACCATGTCTTGATCTGGCGAGAGATGTGGAAAAAATTGACTCCTTCAGCTGCTGAAGCTTGTGTGTCCGTGGAGAACATCAGAGAGCTTGTCAAAAGAACATGTAGGTTATTAAGATGCATCATAATTGTTGTTACTGTTAAAATCAGGAATCTACTAAAGCGTCACCCCCTGCTCCTGAACACAGCTGTGCTGCGTGTTTTCCACGTGTCCCTACTTTATACACACGAGTGATTAACTCTGGAGTGTCGAGCTCCTGATTGGCTGAACACATCTGACTGAGTTGGTCAGCTGTGTGTGGGGCTGGGAGCAGGGCGGGGCTGCTCTCAGAGAGCAGGGTTTGAGAGCCCTGATGCATCAGTGCCGCGTCACATCATGGGTGCTGCTGCGCTTTCACATATCACAAAAACACTTAGCTGAGAAAGTGTTGTAGTTTAGTGGTTTGCTCTGCTGCTGACAGGAAGTGCACCACATAAATCCAATATGGATAACTCTGATTCCTGAGGGTGCTTCACAGTAAAAGCATTTTAAAGGGGAGGTTTTTTTTTGTTTGTTTGTTTGTTTTTTAGCTTGGGCTGTATTTTTAGATGTTTTAGGACTCAGTTTTTCACTCAGGATAAAAACTGTTTTAATTAGTGCACTATTGAGTTAGGACTTTACATGGTCACAGGCTAAACAGGTGGGCATTTCCACGGTAACACAGTTACAATAACAACAAAATCTGGCAATATTTTAACTTGCTATTTAAAAATATGCTCTGATTGTAATTCCATTACTGTGGAATTACCCAGCTGTACATTGTAATTGTTTGGGGCAACCGAATTGTGTGTAGTAGCATGGAGAAGATTCCTGCATGGTACACACGTGCATGTTTTACGTCAGCAAGTGTAGCTAAAGAAACCTTTTAAAATGACTGATCATAGCGTTAGCATCCTACATTAGCCTTCTTTTGTTTTGTTGATGCACTAAAGTTGGCTCAGAGTCATTACGATTCCATTGTCAGTGAGCGGGTTCGTTCCTGTTCAGCAAAACAAAGACACGAGTGCTGGGATGCAGATACAGACAGTTCTGTAATTTAGGCAAATTTTCAATAAATACTGAAGAATCAGCAAAGCAGTCTATGATTTAGAAATATTGCATGTGCCTAAAACATAAAAAAAAAAAAAATAAGTAAAATGCGTGACTGGTTTGGATCTTTTAAAAATATGTAATTTTCTTTTGGACAAAATACATTGTTTATTTTAGGTTGTCCTACAAACATGATTGGTTGATAATTTCCATTTTTTTTTCTGTTGAGGTCATTTGTTGATCTGTCTGCTTTGTTCTGCACAGGTCAAACAAATGTCTTTATACCCAGATAACTGAAACCTGCCCTTCTAAACTTAAATTTTACATTACACATGTGAATTATTACATATACCAGAACTATCTGGATGGACTCTTACATCAATTTCTTAAATTCAAGGTTTTATTTTTATGGCTCTTTACCTCAGTCGTACTTTCCTGCACTCGACTGGCCGCCACGGTTTTAAGTGGAATCCCTATAAACATTATCACATGTATATAACGCAGACAGTTTACATAGTTAAATAATATCCTTTAAAGAAAATGTTCTGTGAAGTGTCATGAAGGAAAACTCAGTTATCAGGAAGCGTGGGCATTTATTCCATCTGTTGATGTTTGGAATGTTCCAACAAAAATGCACTTGGTCAGTTCCTCAGCCATAGAACACACACACATTCCAAATAATAGATTTTCTTTTCATATCAAACAACAGTTCATATCATCAGTAGTATTTATAAAGGTTTATATTTTAAATACTTAAACATTAGATTCTTATGGCTGTTGGGATCTGAAGCAGCTTCCAGATCTCCCTGAATATGCTGGTAAACTTTGACAAATTGTTCGTAGGCATGCGATCTACAGTGGTTGTAAAGAGCATGTTGAATTGCTATGTTTTTGGGAAACACCTCTTTGAAAGAAGTTTTTTTTAAGAAGCAGTTCTATTGCACTTTTCTATTTAACACATAAACTCAACAGTCGACCATTAGCTGCGTGTCATGGAAAACGTTCACCCAGTTTCACCAGCAAAAATAAATTTAAAAAAGCTTAAGGGAAAAGTTTATAATTCAAATACAAAATTCTAGTTTTCCAACCCGTTTTTGTTTTAATGGCGGTGGTGGGTGTAAATCTGTACACACATTCACACACTGGTGAAATTAAACACTACAGTATTATTCATGTCACTTTTCAATAACAATTTTCAATTTTTATTTAATTTATATAGCGCCAAATCACAACAGAGTTGCCTCAAGAACAGACTGTATGTGAGCTTGAAGTTAGCAGTTATTTCTTCATGGCATGACAGTGCCTCGTTTTGTTTTAGGTGTTTGGGTTTTATGTGTTCCATAGTTACAGCAGTTGTCAATAGCACCATAAACTTTAAACGACCATATCCGCCATTTTATGTTGACATTGCGAGCTGTGGAATTAAAATGGGATCAGTGACATTAGCAAAACTTTTTCCTACCTTTCCAGTGTCCCATTAGTTTCATTTCATTTTCGTACACTATTAAAATCAACTTGATGGCAGTGGTGCTGGCCAGGTGGTTAGTGCACTTGGTTTAAGTGTCGGTTTCAGGTTTGCAGTTCAAACCCCACCTCTGCCACATTTCTCCATGTAATGTGGAGTTCCATCAATCAAGGGCGTCTGGTGTAAAGCTTGTGCCAATTCAACATGCAGATCCACCTCAGATTTGTTGTAGCAACCCCAAGTGCAAACAAGGGAACAGACGAAGGGACTTACTTAATTAAAATCAACTTGATACTATTTCAGTACACTGTCAGTCATCCAGATAGGAGATACATACATACATTTTCAAACCCACTTTTTGCAGTGAAGGCACACAGGGGGGCTGGAGTTGATCTCAAAGTCATTGGGTGAAAGGTAGAGTACACCCTGGACAGACAGCCCGAAAACATTTAATTAAAATATATAGGACTTCTTGTTTAGGTTTAAAAACCCGGAGAACCTTGTTGATCTTTAAATAGTTTCTTTCACTTGGTGGAGTATAATGAGGACTATTAAATACATTAATTCACTTCACATGAAGCCACTGGTCCACAAGTGGTTTTTTAGCAACTGAAAGTCAACATAGTTGGCTAATGTGTGGAGAAGGATACTTCAGCTGTGAAGTTATTACTCCAGGTGTGGCAGTGATCACAACACAGTTGAACATGAAACTTTGTTGTCCAGTCACATTGTGGCCCATTAAAGGTTTGAAGTTAGTTGTAGCACCAGTTGGGTTTGCCCAGTAACCTCTGTATCCTGAATTTGCAGGTCCTTAGCTCTGGTCATTTACATGTAAACATATTTCCCTGCATGCTGGGACTTGCTGTACCATGTGCATGAGGAACTCCACGTTCCTATTATGTCTGTTTGCACTGTGCCTCATATAATGTTAGGTGGAGCAGTTCTAGGCCTCTTTAATTTGCTGAGGGTTTAGTAGTCAAGAGAAAAAAAAAAAAGAAAAACAAACTTGACATACCAGTTGTCTTTTTAGTGATTTTTCAATGTAAACATATTCACTGTTGTTTTCTGTGTTCTTCTTTTGTAAAATTGATTTACCTTTATAGTGGACTCATTTTTAAAAAACACAATAAATGATATTGCTGAAAAGAGGGTGTGCTTTAGGTGTCCTCTGTATGTCATGGTTTTGAATTTAGAATTTATTTTTATTTCATTGAGTGTGATGTACACAAATCAATAAACATTGTTAGTCAAAGTTACTGTAACCAGTTAACCCTTTCTGTTGGGGTTTGCTTCTGTGAGGTATCTCCAGTCATGTCTGAGTCCCTGCCACCTGTCTGTGTCCTCTGTTATGGGTGTGTGTGTGAGCATGTATGTGAGTCTACCTGTCCTCTGTGTGCTCCCCCTACTGTCGTCTGAGTGTGCACCGGTCATCCCGTTGTTTCTGGGTCTGTATGAGAGTAGGTGTGTGAAAGTGTGTGGCTGCCCCTCCTGCCGTGACCCGTGGGTGTGACTGAGTGGGGATGGGTATGTGTGTCCTTGTTCACTGGCTGTCTGCGTATGGGCGTGTCTGTGTGTGGATGAGCGTCTGCCATTGTCCACGTGCCGCTGTCAAGGTTACGCCTGACAGCTACGTGTGGCGTTTGACATCCCAGTCTTGTCTGTAGGTTCTGCCCCTCACAACGTTATAGTCACTTTGTCTTGTATTCATTGTCACATGCATTCTTTAGTTCCACCTCATTACTGTTCTCACACCTGTTGGCACTTAGCCATTCATTATTTAAGCTTTCAGTTGTTTGTCTGTGTTTGCTGGTCGATTTCCTCACACCTTGTTCCTCATCGCTGCCACACGTCCATAAGTGTTTATGCCCCGCTGTGTGTTTGAATATAATAATAATAATAATTTATTAGACACCCAAGCATAACAGAAATTCACTCATATGACCAAACTCATAACAGAAAAGTCAAAAACAAAAAGAAATATAAGAAAATAAATCAAATACATGGTGCCTAAAGGTGTAGGCAGAAGCAATGCTTATCCACGCCTTCCCTCCTTTATAAAATCATCAGGCATATATGCCTGTTCATAGACATTTATACCCAACACAATCTGAACACAGCAGCACCTAGTTACAGATAAAAGAAGTCAAATATTTCTCCAGACAACTCATAAAAAAAAAAAGAAGGTTCCAGTACAACAGCCTCTACATATAACACAACCCTAATAATCTAATACATATCTACCAAATACCATTTGTTTGTATAAATGTTTGAACCGGTTAATATCTGGACATTGCTTAAGTTTCTCTGGTAAATTATTCAATTTTTTTGGGCCACAAATGGAAACACAAAAGCACCTCCTAGTCGTCCTAGCGCCCGCAATTTTAAAATAAAACGTACCCCTTAAATTATACCTTCCCTCTCTCAACGTAAAATATTGTTGAATTCTGAGAGGTAATTGTTTATTTCTTGCTTTATGCATCAGTTGAACAGTCTTAAATGTAATCATATCATAAAGTTTTAATATCTTTGATTTAATAAATAACGGATTGGTATGATCCCGAAACCCTGAATTATGAATTATTCTTAATGCTCTTTTTTGAAGGATGAATAATGATTGTAAAGTAGTTTTATAGTTATTACCCCAAACTTCTGCACAGTATGTCAAATAAGGTGCAATCAATGTACAATACAAAGTATGTAGTGATTTACCATCTAAAGTGTACTTTGCCTTATTCAATATTGCAATACTTTTAGAGACTTTCTTTTAAATATGATGAATATGAGCTCTCCAGTTAATTTTATCATCAATAATCACACCTAAAAACTTATTTTCCTTGACACAATCTAGATTTACCCCAAGTATATTTAACTGTATTTGTACATCCAATTTATAATTTCCAAATAACATCATTTTAGTTTTTGACCAATTTAATGACAATTTCTTCATGTCAAACCAACTCTTCAGCTTTATCATTTCGACACTCAAATCAAACAATAATCGCTGCAAATTCTCTCCAGAACAAAACAAGTTTGTGTCATCAGCAAAGAGAAGTGCTTTAAACACATTGGAAACATTACATAAATCATTAATATATAAAATAAATAATTTTGGTCCCAGCACAGAACCCTGGGGAACCCCACAAACAATGTCCAGATATATAGAATTGCAGTCCCCTATTTTAACAAACTGCTTCCGGTTTTGCAAATAACTTTTAATCCAGTTCAGAGCCACTCCTCTAATCCCATAAAGTTCCAACTTTTTAAATAATATATTATGATTGATTGTATCAAAAGCCTTTTTTAAGTCAACAAATAGACCTATTACTAATTCCCTTTGGTCCACATGTTTATTAATCTCTTCGATTGCATTGCACAAAGCCAAAGCCATGGACCTTTTCGCTCTGAACCCATATTGACTGTCATCAAGCAAGTTGTGAAGTTCAATAAATCTATCCAGTCTGTTATTGTAAAGTTTTTCCAGTATCTTAGAGAATTGTGACAATATAGACACAGGCCTGTAGTTATTAAAAAGATGTTTGTCACCAGATTTAAATAGAGGTATCACCTTTGCCACTTTCATACCATTTGGAACAGTTCCCGTTTGAAATGATTTATTAAATATATATGCTAATGGTTTAACAATTTCTGGAATTATCTGCTTTACTAAAGCCATATGTACATCATTATGATCAGTTGACTTTTTACTTTTACGTGTGCTGACTATCATAATAGTTTCTCTTTCATCAACTGGGCCAAGAAACATAGTATATGGATTTCTCTCAATTAATTGCTGGCTTTCCCATGTAGTATGTGGAATGTCAGCTGCTAAATCTGGCCCAACATTAACATAAAATTTATTAAAACTATTCACTACTTGGTTCATCATCTGGTTGGCCGTTTGTTTCACAGTCTGTTTGGAGGATTTTTGGATTTTGCCACTTGGGAGTATTTGTGTCACAATTGTATTATCACCATCACATTTGAGTATTAAAGACCTCGATTTTTGCATTTAATCCTTTTTCTGCTGCCTGCTTTCTGGGGTCCAATCCTTGTGCTTTAGTGGTTTTAACCGCAACACTTTCAGCACATAGCAGCACTGGGTGACTGTTTTATACCCACAGTGGGGTCAGATTTTCACTCATTTCTGTTTGTTGATTGGTTTGTTAGAAGGATTAATCAAAAAAACAAAACTTGATGTGAAGGTATCCTAATATTACAATAACTTTTTTAAAACATTCAGTGTTGGTGTTTAATGCCTTTTCTGAAGGTATGTATTGAGTTGCGTGCCATTAGTTTTTAAATTTATCAAGACGCCACATTATCTAAAATATTTTTATTATAGCAATCGTACATTTTTCGACATAGTCCATTGATGAAAGTTTTCCTGGAATTTTCATATTTAAGTGTGTTTTTTAAAATATTGGTGTTTCATATGTGTTTAGCTCATCCAGGACCAACGATCAGCTGATATCTGACAGGCTGGTATGGGTCGACACGAATGCAAGGCTCACACAGACAGCTGTTGTTGCAAAAAAAGCTATAGTGAGGAAAGCAGTGGTTGGTACACGGGAAGGCACTCCAAAATACACAGCAGCAGTACAATGATCATCAGGCTTAGTCGAGGTCGTAACAGGCTGGCAGGAGATTGAAAACACAGAAGCAGGCAGGACTAGAAAACACGAAACCAAGAGCTGGAAAGAAGGCACAGGGTGCATCAATCTGGCGAGGAACAGACACAAGCAGTGAGCATATATACTCCTGGGAGCTAATCAGTAAATCCAGGACAGGTGTGCTTGGAAAGGACCAGAAACAGTGCGTGGCCAGAGACAGCGTGCAGGAAAGTAGCAGACACACCCCAACAAGAAAAGGAACATAAAGAAAAACATACATGAACAAAGAGGAAAAAGGCAAAACTAACCAGAAACAAAGCAGAAAACCAGTCCCACCGTCAGACCCTGACAATGTCATGGTGCCCCTGCATCCCTCCTCTGTCCACCATCAGTCCACAATTCATAAAAAGTGGTTCTTCTTCTTCAGTTCTAGATGTATTTCAATTCTGATGATTTTCTTTGCATTATCCAAGCACTCTTCATAATTCTTCTTCACAGAGTTTAACCAAGGCAATGGCCACTTGAGGCTGCCTCCAAAAATGAACAGAACCAGTTGTGTGGACAGGTTTGGAGGCAGGATAAACAGGAGTAACAACAACTTTGACGCCGCCATTTCTAAAACAAACGCGGATGAACATTTGAAAATGGAAATAATCATCAGTACAGCCATGAGTGAAGCAAGGACACAAATACTTTCTCTGTGTTATGGACTTATTTTTGGGGGACAGACTGACCTGCCGACAAACCAGGATAATAGACTCCAGCCACAGTTGTGCTAGAGCTGCTAGCAGGCGATGGCCTGTATCACATTTCAAAAAAACAAAAACGTTGGGGCACTAAAGCTTTGTCATGTGGCCATTCTTTTTCACAACACTTAATAGATTTTTTGACATTGAGGATGGTCAGCAGACTGCATTTATATACTGCTTTCATGGTTAGAAGGCTTTACGTTGATGCCTTACATTCTCACACAAGGATGACTAGGTGCTTCTAGTTATTGTTGTGCTTTGGGAACTGCTGTTCTTCGTATCTGGGCATCGTTTGCGGGGTTCCCCAGGGCTCAGTGTTGGGACCAAAATTATTAATTTTATATATGAATGATTTATGTAAAGTTTTGGATGTGTTTAAAGCAGTTCTCTTTGCTGATGACACAAACTTGTTTGTTTGTTTGTTTGATGACAGAATGAACTGGAAAGCTCATGTTCAACTGTAACATTTATTTATTGGAGACGCTTTGCTTTACAGATATTCAGGCCTCGCAACGGGGAACCAAAAGGTGTAACATTTATTTATGGAATAATCTTTACTGAATCGCGCCACACAGGCACCAAAAGATGTAGTGTTTAGTTTAAATCTTCATGCCTCCACACGGGAGTACCATTAATATGTAGCAATTTATAGTGAAGAAATAATTAAACTCTCAAATTTAATTAGATTGGACTAGGCCCAATGTAACGGGGTCACCAAAATAATTAATTTAGGGTTTAATACTTATTATCTCGGGGCACCACCTATTTTTTTCTATAGCATAGGTACTATAATTTAAACATTAAGTTATCAGTCTCAAATGAATGAATCATCCATCCATCCATCCATCTTCTTCCGCTTTATCCGGAGTCGGGTCGCGGGGGCAGCAGCTCAAGCAAAGCCGCCCAGAACTCCCGATCCACACACACCTCCTCCAGCTCCTCCGGGGGAACCCCAAGGCGTTCCCAAGCCAGCCGAGAGATGTAGTCCCTCCAGCGTGCCCTGGGTCTTCCCCGGGGCCTCCTCCCAGTGGGACGTGCCTGGAACACCTCTCCAGCGAGGCGTCCAGGCGGCATCCGGAAAAGATGCCCGAGCCACCTCAACTGACTCCTTTCGATGTGGAGGAGCAGCGGCTCGACTCCGAGCTCCTCCCGAGTGACCGAGCTCCTCACCCTATCTCTAAGGGAGCGCCCAGCCACCCTGCGGAGGAAACTCATCTCGGCTCCGCTTGTACTGCGATCTTGTTTCTTCTGGTCATGAGCCAAATCTCATGACCATAGGTGAGGATCGGAACGTAGATCGATCGGTAAATCGAGAGCTTTGCCCCCTACTCAGGCTCCTCTCTTCACCACGACGGTCCGATACAGCGACCGCATCACTGCAGATGCTGCACCGATCCGTCTATCGATCTCACACTCCATCCGTCCCTCACTCGTGAACAAGACCCCGAGATACTTAAACTCCTCCACTTGAGGCAAGGACAGTCTCAATTTAATTTAATCAATCTCTGATCTGAAAGTCATGAATTCTCATGATACGGTTGACCAAGAGTTTCCTGCTGTACACAAATGACCATGGCAGAATTATTTACAATTTACGCGGGCTGTCCATAAAGTATAGGTCCTTTTTTTTTTTTTCAAAAACTATATGGATTTCATTCATATGTTTTTATGTCAGACCTGCTTGAACCCTCGTGTGCATGCGTGAGTTTTTCCACGCCTGTCGGTGACGTCATTCGCCTGTGAGCACTCCTTGTGGGAGGAGTCGTCCAGCCCCTCGTCGGAATTCCTTTGTCTGAGAAGTTGCTGAGAGACTGGCGCTTTGTTTGATCAAAATTTTTTCTAAAACCTGTGAGACACATCGAAGTGGACACGGTTCGAAAAATTAAGCTGGTTTTCAGTGAAAATTTTAACGGCTGGTGAGAGATTTTGAGGTGATACTGTCGCTTTAAGGACTTCCCACGGAGCGAGACATCGTGCAGCACTCCCAGGCGCCGTCGTCAGCCTGTTTCAAGCTGAAAACCTCCACATTTCAGGCTCTATGGATCCAGGACGTCGTGAGAGAACAGAGAAGTTTTAGAAGAAGTTGGTTTCAGCATTTTATCCGGATATTCCACTGTAAAGGAGATTTTTTTAATGAACTGGGACTGGGTCAATTAGCTGCTGTTGGAGGGTTGGTTCTGTTCATCCGTCGTTGCTATTTCTGCTCTGGGCAGCGTGAGCTCACTTGGGTCGGAGGGGTTAACCAGAGGTGTCCCCGAGTGATCCCAGGGCTGGTGTCGGCTGGCTTTGCTGACCATAGCTGCCTGCAGTCAGGTTTGAAATCAGCTCCGTTGTCAGCTTGCAGGAACCCAGAGGTAGAAGGTGTTTGTTGAAAATGGTTCCTATTAGCTTTTTTTTTTTAAGTTTGTTTGAACCAGATTAAAAATCTTTGTGAATTTAGAATAAAGGTAAACTTTAAGAGCGTTGAAAATTATAATGAAAAAAGAATAGTCACTTTTTCTGTAAATTCGCTCTTAAGTTCTCGGAAGTTCTCTTAAAAATTCAAAAGACTTGACGCACCTTAAAGCGTCAGGTTAAAACTTTAAGTTTGTCTAAAAGTAAAGAATGAATGAATGCCACGTGGTAGCTTAGCTTAGCAATGGGCCTTAATTGGCCCCCAAAAAAATAAAATTAAGAATTAAGCGTTTAGGAAGAGAGAGAAGAAAGAGTTGCCGGCAGAGAAGCGAGAGAGGCAAGACTCTGTTCTAACTTTTAAAGGGGGACTGATGTCACCAAACTCCACCCATTTAGGGTGTGTAACTTTACAGAAAGCTTCATGTCTTCCAAAAGAGGGCAGACAGAAATGATTCAACTATTTAAACAGATTAATTAATTTGAAATACTATTTGTTCTGACACTCAAATGGACACCCATTATTAATAGACACTTAAACACTCCATTTGGTTAAAACAGAATACTTCATCAGCATGTTGACACTGCAAAAAGATCCCTTAAACACACATCAGTTAAGAATGAGCACATGTCAATAAACTGGAATGATTACATGCAAAGCACTTCGTTTGAATAATAAATGCAAACAACATTATAAGTCTTTAGATATGAATGAAAGAAATACTGATTTAAATTTTTATTTCAAACCAAAGGTCTTTTCCTTTGCTTAGTAGTTGGTCGTGAAGACTCAAAGATTTATGGCTCCATCTTGTCATGGGGGAAGTTTTGCAGTCTTGAGAGGTTCCTGCCTTAGTTTGATCATAAAGTTTGGGTTCTCCTGGCCTGGAGAAGCTCAGATTCTGACGTGAAGCAATTATAATGTCATGTAATTCATAAGGACCAAAATTTAACCGATAAAAGCCGAGGGCTTCCCTTTGAAGAACTTTGAATTACAGCTTTGTTTTCCTCTGGAAGCAGTGTTGGACCATTGTGGGACGTCTTCAAAACTTATCTGAAGATCTCCAGATGACTTAGGAATTTCTCAACTGGAGGTGGAAACGCAGTATCTGTCTCCAGTGAGACAGGATTGATATATTTTATTTAATCAGGGTGAATCGAGGCCATGGCGCTACACAACATATTCAAAAGAAAACATCCAAAAGTATTGCAGTATTAAATAAGGCAAAGCACATTCTTGATGGCAAATCACTACACACTCTGTATTGTGCATTGATTGCACCTCACTTGACGTACTGTGCTGAAGTCTGGGGCAATAACTATAAAACTACAGTGCAACCATTATTCATCCTTCAAAAAAGAGCATTAATAACAATCCACAAGGGTATCGGGACCATACCAATCCGCTGTTCATTAAATCGAAGATATTAACACTTTTTGCTATGATTTCATTCAAGACTGCTCAATCTATATACATAAAGTGCTACGTCTGTCTGTCTGTCCAGGATAAACTCCGAAACTATAATATGTAGCCCTAAAAGCTATATACAGTGGGGAAAATAAGTATTTGACCCCCTGTAAGCTTTGCAGGTTTTCCCACATACAAAGAATGGAGAGGTCTGTAATTTTTATTGTAGGTACACTTCAACTGTGAGAGACAGAATCTAAAAAAATCCAGAAAATCACATTGTATGATTTTTAAATAATTAATTTGCATTTTATTGCATAAATAAGTATTTGACCCCCTACCAACCAGCAAGAATTCTGGCTCTCACAGACCTGTTAATTTTTCTTTAAGAAGCTTTCTTATTATGCACTGTTTACCTGTATTAATTTCACCTGTTTGAACTTGTTACCTGTATAAAAGACACCTGTTCACACACTCAATCAATCACACTCCAACCTGTCCACCATATCCAAGCCCAAAGACCTGTCTAAGGACACCAGGAACAAAACTGTAGACCTGCATAAGGCTGGGATGGACTACAGGACAACAGGCAAGCAGCTTGGTAGAAGACAACAACTGTTATGATTATTTATTAGAAAGTGGAAGAAACACAAGATGACTGTCAATCTCCCTCGGTCTGGGATTCCATGCAAGATCTCACTTTGTGGGGTAAGGATGATTCTGAGAAAGCTCAGAGCTACACAGGAGGACATGGTCAATGACCTGAAGAGAGCTGGGACCACAGTCACAAAGATTACATTAGTAACACATGATGCTGTCGTTGTTTAAAATCCTGCAGGGCAGCAAGGTCCCCCTGCTCAAGCCAGCACATGTCCAGGCCCGTTTGAAGTTCACCAGTGACCATCTGGATCATCCAGAGGAGACATGGGAAAAGGTCATGTGGTCAGATGAGACCAAAATAGAGCTTTTTTGGAATCAACTCCACTTACCATGTTTAGAGGATGAGAACAACCCCAAGAAAACCATCCCAACCGTGAAGCATGGGGGTGGAAGCATACTCTGGAGGTGCTCTTCTGCAAAGGGGACAGGACGACTGCACTCTATTGAAGGGAGGATGGATGGGGTCATCTATTGCGAGATTTTGGCAAACAACCTCCTTCCCTCAGTAAGAGCATTGAAGATGGGTCATGGCTGGGTCTTCCAGCATGACAATGACCCCAAACACACAGCCAGGGCAACTAAGGAGGGGCTCTGTAAGAAGCATTTCAAGGTCCTGGAGTGGCCTGGCCAGTCTCCAGACCTGAACTCAATAGAATATCTTTGGAGAGAGCTGAAACTCCAAACCTGAAAGATTTGGAGAAGTGGATGGATTTGGATGAGTGGACCAAAATCCCTGTTGCAGTGTGTGAAAACTTGGTCAAGAACTACAGGAAACGTCTGACCTCTGTAATGGCAGACAAATGTTTCTGTACCAATTGTTAAGCTCTTTTTTCCTTGGGGGTCAAATACTTATTTTATGCAATAAAATGCAAATTAATTATTTCAAAATCATACAATGTGATTTACTGGATTTTTTTTTTTTATATATATATTCTGTCTCTCACAGTTGAAGTGTACCTACAATAAAAATTACAGACCTCTCCATTCTTTGTAGGGTGGGGAAAACCTGCAAACTGACAGGGGGTCAAATACTTATTTTCCCCACTGTATATTCTGAATCCTCATGACATGGGGAACAAACTGGTACCATTTTTTTTTAAGTTGAACTGAAAATTACCCCCAAATAGCCATTTATGTAAGACCATACAGTGTTGTAACATGTGCGATAAATTCCCAAACTATAATATGTAGCCCTAAAAACTATATATATTCTGAATCCTCATGACATGGGGAACAAACTGGTACCATTTTTTTAAAAGTTGAACTGAAAATTACCCCCAAAATAGCCTGCTGTGGGTATGACCAGGCAGATTCAAATTTCCAGCCCTGTATATGTGTTGGCCATCTCTATTTATTTAATCCCTTTGTACAGCACACTCAGCAAAACAACAACATGCTTAAGCTGAGGCTGTGGGTATGACCAGGCAGATTCAAATTTCCAGCCTTGTATATGTGTTGGCCATCTCTGTTTATTTAATCCCTTTCTTCAGCTACTTTATGTTCTCAACTGTTAAGCACGTGACTGTCCTGTACAACCCAGTTTGCCTTCCTGTCTGAATACATTCATTTTATGTTTGTAAAATTGTAATGTAAAAACAGTGAAATACACCACTACCTCAATTTTGATTCATTGATATTTACATTTACTGTTACCTACCTTTTGTGTGTAATTTTGTTATAAATTTGATTGCAAAACAAAGTCTGCATGAAGGACTTCAAATGTGTTTGTCTTTTAACCAAGTATTTACACTTAGTTTGGGGAGTCCACCTCTTATACAACCCCTGGCAAAAATTATGGAATCACCGGCCTCGGAGGATGTTCATTCAGTTGTTTAATTTTGTAGAAAAAAAGCAGATCACAGACATGACACAAAACTAAAGTCATTTCAAATGGCAATTTTCGGGCTTTAAGAAACACTATAAGAAATCATGGAAAAAAATTGTGGTAGTCAGTAACGGTTACTTTTTTACACCAAGCAGAGGGAAAAAAATATGGAATCACTCAATTCTGAGGAAAAAATTATGGAATCATGAAAAACAAAAGAACGCTCCAACACATCACTAGTATTTTGTTGCACCACCTCTGGCTTTTATAACAGCTTGCAGTCTCTGAGGCATGGACTTAATGAGTGACAAACAGTACTCTTCATCAATCTGGCTCCAACTTTCTCTGATTGCTGTTGCCAGATCAGCTTTGCAGGTTGGAGCCTTGTCATGGACCATTTTCTTCAACTTCCACCAAAGACTTTCAATTGGATTAAGATCCGGACTATTTGCAGGCCATGACATTGACCTTATGTGTCTTTTTGCAAGGAATGTTTCACAGTTTTTGCTCTATGGCAAGATGCATTATTATCTTGAAAAATGATAACTTAACAAGTTATCATCCCCTTAACAAATTCATCATCCCCAAACTGTTATGTGTCGGACGCAGCTCGGAGAACCGACCAGCGTTTGAAGGACCCAGTATGAAATAAGCAGAGCACGGTACAAAGGCTAACTGAATTTAATACATACAGTGATGTGATACAAAACAACAAAAGAGTGTGCGGTCTGGCGTGGTGGTGATACGGTGCGCTCCCAGCAGCGCTAACGGTCCGGAGCCAGAAGCCGTTCGGACCCAAGGACCCCGCCGACACCCCCCAGGTGGCCGCAACAAACCGAGTCTGTGAAAGAAGGAACCATTATGTGAGTCCACACTCTACACACAGAGAGACCACTCAAAGGTGTACATAAACAGCAAACACTTCCTGGCTTAATTACTAATCAGCTTCCCAACCTGCAGGCATGGAACATCCAGTTCACAAAACTCCACTGCAGTGGAAGCCGATACATGACTAACGTACAGCTCAATATAATAAGGTGTGAGGGACGCCACATTTACTGATGGTATAAACGTTAGTCACAAAATCTAACGTACCTCAGGAAGTGTGCTGACGAGCGTGAGACCTCACCCCCTCCTCTTTCACAGACCGTGCATCAAACCCTGGACGTTCTCTGCATCCACTGATGATGAGATGGCTCCCGAGATGACGATCTCACCCGTCTGGTCACAAGGTCGAGTCTCTGGCAAATACACACTGTATACTCCAGTCTTAAATGCCACCATGTTCCAATCCATATAGATGCACCACAGCTGTGAGTCCTGACGAGCCGCAGGTGATCAGGGTGAGGTCCTGATAACCTCAGCAACACAGCCACTCAGTCCCAAATGCAAGCCACCTGGAAGGAAAACCAAAAGTCAGAAACAAAAAGGCAGCCAGGCCCCCCCAGCCATACAACAGTACCCCACCCTCACGGGAAGCCTCCCGGCGACCACACAAACCTGGCCCAGGAGAAACACCCCCCTCCAGGGACCATGGCTGGAAACCGCATCTGCATTCGTCTTCCAACAGAATGGTTGATGTCCTCTCCTCTGGCTGCATCCTTGCCTTTGTTTCAGTCAGTCACTTAGCACAGGTGTGGCCAGGAGTTCTTAAACCTGTGCGGTCAGCCTTTATCCAACCATGTTCGGTCTTTAGTCATAAAACAAAAAAGACAAACACAAACAACCAACACACCCCCCCTCCCCAGGGGACTGTCCCATCAAACCCCGGGAAGAGGAGAAAAGAAAAACCCCAAACTTAAGCTTACAAATAAAAGTGCTAAAACACCCCCCCCCCCCAAAACGACATGTAGGGACCAACACCCCCCAGAGGACTTCCCGCCAGCTCCAGGAGTAATAACCACAGCCGAGGTCCCTCTGGGATCCAACGTCACCCACGGGGACTCCCAGCGCCTCCCAGAGGACCACTCGTCAACCCCAGGAGACGCCTCCCCTCATGACCAACGGACCCAGCCCCGGCCGTCTATGGCTAGATGGACCCACAGCCCTTTCCCCCCCAGAGGACACCACAGTCAAACCCTGAGGGCGGAAACTGGGGGGAAAAACAAGAAGAGAGGAAAAAAAAAACAACATACAAACAAAACAACCCCAACCCCACCCCCTTGGTGCAGTGGAAACTGGAAGCACGTCCAGTGTCACCAACCGTGACTATACCCCAGAAGCCAACCGGAAGGAGTGGAACAGCGGTTATGGCAAACAGCACAAACCGGCGCCACTCCTCCGACTTCTACACCAGCCACTAGCTGCGAGTATATCCCACTGCCCCAAACCTCAGCCACGCCGATGGCAGACGGCCAAAGGCGTGCTGAAGCCGGAGGTGGAACAGGGAATCAAACCCCCCCCCCCCATGTGCAGAGGTTACCCGGGAAACGCCCAGTATAACAAAACTGCACCACTCCAGCAACGCCGACACTACGGCTCACCCGGCTGGAGTCAGAGGAGAAGAGAGGGCATAACAAAAAACAAAACAAAAAAAAGAAAAAACAACCCAATTACCCCCCCATGACCCCCCAGGAACCGTCCCATCAAACCCTGGGAGGCGAAACCGAAAGAAATAAAAAAGACTAACAGACTAACATAAGGTTGCTTGGGTCTTTTTTTTTTTTTTTGACAGAACTGCAGGGTCACGACCCAGACACTAAATAGTGTAAAACAAAAAATAAAATCCCACACAAAACCAACTCAAAAAACAGCCACACAAAATGAACTAACACAAAACAAATCAGTGACGTATACCGTTAAGCTCAAACAAGTCGAACACACCTGTTCTAACTTAAGAGCTTAACGGTAATGTGACTAAGTCACCAAAAGAGGGAGCCAAAGTGCTAACAATGAAAAAACCCCCTTTGGTGACAAAAAACAAACGAGCTGCATCTCCGTGCGCAGCTGTGTGCAACACACAACCAAAATGTGCTCAACTAAATAACGCCGGAGCTGATACAACAGACACAGTAGTTATCTTTATCCGGGGAAACGGGGCTACAACTGTAACACAGGAAGCTCAGCGACCCGTGCCACAGAGCTCCGCCGTGCGCGTGCACCCATTACAGACACACTCTTGCAGCTCCCGTTTAAACCTCTTATCCGGTCGGAGCGTGACGCGAAGCCGTCGCCAGTCACACTCCACCACGACCCACGGATAAGGCACAAACACAGGAACACGGCTGCAAGAGAGCACAAATCAGTATTCAGTAATGGGTCTCAAACACGCACCATCCGGGCGGAGAGCACCCGCAACTGATCCGGATAACTACTGAACGTCTGCTGCCGCCTTCCCGGCGCGTTACCGTCTCTGCTACCGCTGGGTCCGTGATGTTTGGGCCAGAGACTACTGTTATGTGTCGGACGCAGCTCGGAGAACCGACCAGCGTTTGAAGGACCCAGTATGAAATAAGCAGAGCATGGTACAAAGGCTAACTGAATTTAATACATAACAGTGATGTGATACAAAACAACAAAAGAGTGTGCGGTCTGGCGTGGTGGTGATACGGTGCGCTCCCAGCAGTGCTAACGGTCCAGAGCCAGAAGCCGTTCGGACCCAAGGACCCCACCGACACCCCCCAGGTGGCCGCAACAAACCGAGTCTGTGAAAGAAGGAACCATTATGTGAGTCCACACTCTACACACAGAGAGACCACTCAAAGGTGTACATAAACAGCAAACACTTCATGGCTTAATTACTAATCAGCTTCCCAACCTGCAGGCATGGAACATCCAGTTCACAAAACTCCACTGCAGTGGAAGCCGATACATGACTAACGTACAGCTCAATATAATAAGGTGTGAGGGACACCACATTTACTGACTGTATAAACGTTAGTCACAAAATCTAACGTACCTCAGGAAGTGTGCTGACGAGCGTGAGACCTCACCCCCTCCTCTTTCACAGACCGTGCATCAAACCCTGGACGTTCTCTGCATCCACTGATGATGAGATGGCTCCCGAGACGACGATCTCACCCGTCTGGTCACAAGGTCGAGTCTCTGGCAAATACACACTGTATACTCCAGTCTTAAATGCCACCATGTTCCAATCCATATAGATGCACCACAGCTGTGAGTCCTGACGAGCCGCAGGTGATCAGGGTGAGGTCCTGATAACCTCAGCAACACAGCCACTCAGTCCCAAATGCAAGCCACCTGGAAGGAAAACCAAAAGACAGAAACAAAAAGGCAGCCAGGCCCCCCCAGCCATACAACACAAACATCCTTTCAATTGATGGGATAAGAAAAGTGTCCAAAATATCAACGTAAACTTGTGCATTTATTGATGATGTAATGACAGCCATCTCCCCAGTGCCTTTACCTGACATGCAGCCCCATATCATCAATGACTGGAAATTTACATGTTCTCTTCAGGCAGTCATCTTTATAAATCTCATTGGAACGGCACCAAACAAAAGTTCCAGCATCATCACCTTGCCCAATGCAGATTCGAGATTCATCACTGAATATGACTTTCATCCAGTCATCCACAGTCCACGATTGCTTTTCCTTAGCCCATTGTAACCTTGTTTTTTTCTGTTTAGGTGTTAATGATGGCTTTCGTTTAGCTTTTCTGTATGTAAATCCCATTTCCTTTAGGCGGTTTCTTACAGTTCGGTCACAGACGTTGACTCCAGTTTCCTCCCATTCGTTCCTCATTTGTTTTGTTGTGCATTTTCGATTTTTGGGACATATTGCTTTAAGTTTTCTGTCTTGACGCTTTGATGTCTTCCTTGGTCTACCAGTATGTTTGCCTTTAACAACCTTCCCATGTTGTTTGTATTTGGTCCAGAGTTTAGACACAGCTGACTGTGAACAACCAACATCTTTTGCAACATTGCGTGATGATTTACCCTCTTTTAAGAGTTTGATAATCCTCTCCTTTGTTTCAATTGACATCTCTCGTGTTGGAGCCATGATTCATGTCAGTCCACTTGGTGCCTGGGGCTCTTTATGGTTTTCTGGACTGATGGAGATTTGATCCAAGGATCCTCTGCTCACAAGCCCACCACTTTAACAGCTTGACCCTCACCTCCTACTTCCACCAAATGCTGAAGTGTTTCAGGTGTTATTCTTCCACTGCATGTCTTTTTCCTGAGTCTCTCCCCTCAGCCCCAACCAGTCCCAGCAGAAGACTGCCCCTCCCTGAGCCTGGTTCTGCTGGAGGTTTCTTCCTGTTAAAAGGGAGTTCTCCTTCCCACTGTCGCCAAATGCTTGCTCATAGGGGGTCGTTTTGACCGTTGGGGTTTTTCTGTAATTATTGTATGGCTTTTGCCTTACAGTATAAAGCACCTTGGGGCGACTGTTTGTTGTGATTTGGCGCTATATACACTCAACAAAAATATAAACGCAACACTTTTGGTTTTGCTCCCATTTTGTATGAGATGAACTCAAAGATCTAAATCTTTTTCCACATACACAATATCACCATTTCCCTCAAATATTGTTCACAAACCAGTCTAAATCTGTGATAGTGAGCACTTCTCCTTTGCTGAGATAATCCATCCCACCTCACAGGTGTGCCATATCAAGATGCTGATTAGACACCATGATTAGTGCACAGGTGTGCCTTAGACTGCCCACAATAAAAGGCCACTCTGAAAGGTGCAGTTTTATCACACAGCACAATGCCACAGATGTCGCAAGATTTGAGGGAGCGTGCAATTGCATGCTGACAGCAGGAATGTCAACCAGAACTGTTGCTCGTGTATTGAATGTTCATTTCTCTACCATAAGCCGTCTCCAAAGGCGTTTCAGAGAATTTGGCAGTACATCCAACCAGCCTCACAACCGCAGACCACGTGTAACCACACCAGCCCAGGACCTCCACATCCAGCATGTTCACCTCCAAGATCATCTGAGACCATCCACTCGGACAGCTGCTGGAACAATCGGTTTGCATAACCAAAGAATTTCTGCACAAACTGTCAGAAACTGTCTCAGGGAAGCTCATCTGCATGCTCGTCGTCCTCATCGGGGTCTCGACCTGACTCCAGTTCGTCGTTGTAACCGATTTGAGTGGGCAAATGCTCACATTTGCTGCCGTTTGGCACGCTGGAGAGGTGTTCTCTTCACGGATGATGCGAAGGAGATGTGTTGCACTGCATAAGGCAAATGGTGGTCACACCAGATACTGACTGGTATCCCCCCCAATAAAACAAAACTGCACCTTTCAGAGTGGCCTTTTATTGTGGGCAGTCTAAGGCACACCTGTGCACTAATCATGGTGTCTAATCAGCATCTTGATATGGCACACCTGTGAGGTGGGATGGATTATCTCAGCAAAGGAGAAGTGCTCAATATCACAGATTTAGACTGGTTTGTGCACAGTATTGAGGGAAATGGTGATATTGTGTATGTGGAAAAAGTTTTAGATCGTTGAGTTAATCTCATACAAAATGGGAGCAAAACCAAAAGTGTTGCGTTTATATTTTTGTTGAGTATAAATAAAATTGATTTGATTTGATTTATTTTGTCCTCTTATACCTGCAAACACATCTTAAGGTTTGCAACAGTACAGGGTCTTCATCATTGCATTTTCTGTTTCAAAATTCTCAGCACATTCTGTATTGGGGACATGTCAAGAATGCAGGCAGGATAGTCCAGTGTAGCCATGCCTTTAATGTGTGCAGAATGTGGTTTTGCATTGTCTTGTCAAAAAATGCATGGATGTCCCCGCAAAAATGCCGTCTTGAAGGCAGCATATGTTGCTGTAAAATCTCAGTGTACTGTATTTTCCGGACTATAAGTCGCACCGGAGTATAAGTCGCACCAGCCACTTTATCCATTATAAAGAAAAATAAACCATAAATAAGTTGCACTGGACTATAAGTCCCATGGACATACAGGTATGTTAACTTAACATGAAAAGTTCAGATGATAATATTGTGATGGCTACCGTTTTCGGATGCATATTTCACCAGTCGTAACTTGTAATCTGCAGAGTATGATTTTCTTTTTGGTGGCATTTTTTCGGGCCTTCTCCATTGTCTTGTTAAGTTATCAGTAACGTTAAAATTTTTATTTTTCTATGGTAGTCAGAAGTCGCAGGAACAGTCACACAAGCCTCGAGTGCCCTCTCGTGAGCTGAATTTTACCTACGGATATGTTTGTATTTTGCGGACCACATTGCGAGCCGAACCATGCAGCACCTACCTGCGCAGCTCATGACCACCCAGCGGTGTCGATCCAGCTCCTTCCAAGTGCAGACACTGATCCTCCGCCGTCGCTCAGTGCTCCCACGCAGCTCTCAGCGTCAACTCTGCTCACACTGATATCCAAGGGTTGAAGCTGTTTTGTTAGCCGTCCCGGAATGAACACCATGTTCGTCTGCTTCAAACGCTTTTCACAATCATCGACGCCAGCTCCTTCCAAGTGCACACGCTAATCCTCTGCCGTCGCTCACCCAGTGCTCCCACGTAGCTCTCAGCGTCAACTTAAACACTCTGCTCACACTAATATCCAAAGGTTGAAGCTGTTTTGTTCGCCAAGCCGGAATAACAGCAAGCACCGTGTTCGTCAGCTTCACACGCTGTGGGTGAGGTGAGGAATACGCGTCCAACGTTCTGTTCTCTGATTGGTTATCGCGACCAGCGTGACCTATAGGACGGCCGCCATACTACAGTGCCCATGATGCATTGCATTTCCTTTTCCGGTGGCCATTTTAAAACATAGATCAACTCTGTCATGTAAAATTGTTTTGTTACAGAAAATTAATTGAGATCCTACCGGTATATTTTTCATTTATAAGTCGCACCGGAGTATAGGACGCACCCCCGGCCAAAACATGTAAAAAAGTGTGACTTGTAGTCCGGAAAATACGGTAATTTTCCGCATTAATGCTGCCATTAACAGACACAACCACATAACATGACAGTCACTGGTTTTTGGACTTGTGCTGAGAACAGTCTGGATGGGTCTTTTTATTCAAAAAAGATCTGGAATACTGATTTGTCTGACCACAGTACACATTTCCACTGTGTGATGATCCAACCAAGATGAGTCCGATCCCAGAGACATTGATGCTACTTCTGGAAAAGGTTAGCAGACTTCTTCTTTTCACAGTAAAGTTTTATTCCTGTTTTCCTGACTGATAGTTTCTGCCTAACTTTAATCTGTTGTCACATATTCATTTACCAGTTAATTTATTGCTTTCTGTGCCTCACTGGGGCTCAAAGCCAAGCCCATCAGATCAGATGACTGGAGAAGTGTTACTGTTATTTTGGAAACACTGCAAACTTTGAAGAGGTCCAACCCACGCCTGCTACATTCCAATCTAACTGTAGCATTATGACAAAAACAGGAATCCCGCTGCCCAGACAGGAGATCAAACCAGCAATCACGGTTTAGAAATGTGTGTAGTGTTACATTTCAGTATTGTCTGTGACATCTGGCACGTTAAATACATGGCATTTTTCTTCTGGAACAAATACTCTTCAAATTTGTAAGATAGTATCTATAGCCCTTCCAGCAACTATGCATTTTGTATTTTCAGCAGACTTTGGATGATGCTGCACTACTACACAGATGCACCTCAAAGTGCAACAAGCAGATCTGCTGCTTGCTGTTTCCCTGCTGCAGACAGCAGAACACTAAATGTGTCACCCTCCTGCTAATGGAGCATTTTCCTGGATGCTCTTTGCAACATCCAGGAAAATGTAAATCTCCCCTTTAAGAAAGGCCCACAAGTTGTCAGTAGGGTTTAAGTCATTATTCATCTTTAAGGCCTTTGCTGACTCACCAAGCAGTAGAGAACTTTGACGCATGTGATGGACCACTGTCCTCCATAAACGTCATGGTCTTCTTGAATGATGCAGACTTGTTCCTGCACCACTGCTTCAAGAAAGTATCTTCTAAAAACTGCCAGTAGGTTTGGGAGTTGATTTTAAAGTGAAACTGACATGGTTTTTTGCTTAACGTAACCAGTGATGCCGGGAACATTTAAGCATTTTAAGCATTTTTTAAAAATGTTGATGATAATTAATATTCACAGTTTTCAGCTAGTTGACAGTAGGGCTGTACAATATGGCCAAATTATCATATCTCAATATTGTCATATCAATATGATATATGACTATGTTTCACACAAAGTGCAGCAACAGTGAAAATTAAACATTCTTAAACAAAACAGTAATAATCAATCAATCAATTTTTTTTATATAGCGCCAAATCACAACAAACAGTTGCCCCAAGGCGCTTTATATTGTAAGGCAAGGCCATACAATAATTATGTAAAACCCCAACGGTCACAACGACCCCCTGTGAGCAAGCACTTGGCTACAGTGGGAAGGAAAAACTCCCTTTTAACAGGAAGAAACCTCCAGCAGAACCAGGCTCAGGGAGGGGCAGGCTTCTGCTGGGACTGGTTGGGGCTGAGGGAGAGAACCAGGAAAAAGACATGCTGTGGAGGGGAGCAGAGATCGATCACTAATGATTAAATGCAGAGTGGTGCATACAGAGCAAAAAGAGAAAGAAACAGTGCATCATGGGAACCCCCCAGCAGTCTAAGTCTATAGCAGCATAACTAAGGGATGGTTCAGGGTCACCTGATCCAGCCCTAACTATAAGCTTTAGCAAAAAGGAAAGTTTTAAGCCTAATCTTAAAAGTAGAGAGGGTGTCTGTCTCCCTGATCTGAATTGGGAGCTGGTTCCACAGGAGAGGAGCCTGAAAGCTGAAGGCTCTGCCTCCCATTCTACTCTTACAAACCCTAGGAACTACAAGTAAGCCTGCAGTCTGAGAGCGAAGCGCTCTATAGGGGTGATATGGTACTACGAGGTCCCTAAGATAAGATGGGACCTGATTATTCAAAACCTTATAAGTAAGAAGAAGAATTTTAAATTCTATTCTAGAATTAACAGGAAGCCAATGAAGAGAGGCCAATATGGGTGAGATATGCTCTCTCCTTCTAGTCCCCGTCAGTACTCTAGCTGCAGCATTTTGAATTAACTGAAGGCTTTTTAGGGAACTTTTAGGACAACCTGATAATAATGAATTACAATAGTCCAGCCTAGAGGAAATAAATGCATGAATTAGTTTTTCAGCATGACTCTGAGACAAGACCTTTCTGATTTTAGAGATATTGCGTAAATGCAAAAAAGCAGTCCTACATATTTGTTTAATATGCGCTTTGAATGACATATCCTGATCAAAAATGACTCCAAGATTTCTCACAGTATTACTAGAGGTCAGGGTAATGCCATCCACAGTAAGGATCTGGTTAGACACCATGTTTCTAAGATTTGTGGGGCCAAGTACAATAACTTCAGTTTTATCTGAGTTTAAAAGCAGGAAATTAGAGGTCATCCATGTCTTTATGTCTGTAAGACAATCCTGCAGTTTAGCTAATTGGTGTGTGTCCTCTGGCTTCATGGATAGATAAAGCTGGGTATCATCTGCGTAACAATGAAAATTTAAGCAATACCATCTAATAATACTGCCTAAGGGAAGCATGTATAAAGTGAATAAATTGGTCCTAGCACAGAACCTTGTGGAACTCCATAATTAACTTTAGTCTGTGAAGAAGATTCCCCATTTACATGAACAAATTGTAATCTATTAGACAAATATGATTCAAACCACCGCAGCGCAGTGCCTTTAATACCTATGGCATGCTCTAATCTCTGTAATAAAATTTTATGGTCAACAGTATCAAAAGCAGCACTGAGGTCTAACAGAACAAGCACAGAGATGAGTCCACTGTCCGAGGCCATAAGAAGATCATTTGTAACCTTCACTAATGCTGTTTCTGTACTATGATGAATTCTAAAACCTGACTGAAACTCTTCAAATAGACCATTCCTCTGCAGATGATCAGTTAATTGTTTTACAACTACCCTTTCAAGAATTTTTGAGAGAAAGAAGGTTGGAGATTGGCCTATAATTAGCTAAGATAGCTGGGTCATGTGATGGCTTTTTAAGTAATGGTTTAATTACTGCCACCTTAAAAGCCTGTGGTACATAGCCAACTAACAAAGATAGATTGATCATATTTAAGATCGAAGCATTAAATAATGGTAGGGCTTCCTTGAGCAGCCTGGTAGGAATGGGGTCTAATAAACATGTTGATGGTTTGGATGAAGTAACTAATGAAAATAACTCAGAACAATCGGAGAGAAAGAGTCTAACCAAATACCGGCATCACTGAAAGCAGCCAAAGATAACGATACGTCTTTGGGATGGTTATGAGTAATTTTTTCTCTAATAGTTAAAATTTTGTTAGCAAAGAAAGTCATGAAGTCATTACTAGTTAAAGTTAATGGAATACTCAGCTCAATAGAGCTCTGACTCTTTGTCAGCCTGCCTACAGTGCTGAAAAGAAACCTGGGGTTGTTCTTATTTTCTTCAATTAGTGATGAGTAGAAAGATGTCCTAGCTTTACGGAGGGCTTTTTTATAGAGCAACAGACTCTTTTTCCAGGCTAAGTGAAGATCTTCTAAATTAGTGAGACGCCATTTCCTCTCCAACTTACGGGTTATCTGCTTTAAGCTATGAGTTTGTGAGTTATACCACGGAGTCAGGCACTTCTGATTTAAAGCTCTCTTTTTTAGAGGAGCTACAGCATCCAAAGTTGTCTTTAATGAGGATGTAAAACTATTGACGAGATACTCTATCTCACTTACAGAGTTTAGGTAGCTACTCTGCACTGTGTTGGTATATGGCATTAGAGAACATAAAGAAGGAATCATATCCTTTAACCTAGTTACAGCGCTTTCTGAAAGACTTCTAGTGTAATGAAACTTATTCCCCACTGCTGGGTAGTCCATCAGAGTAAATGTAAATGTTATTAAGAAATGATCAGACAGAAGGGAGTTTTCAGGGAATACTGTTAAGTCTTCTATTTCCATACCATAAGTCAGAACAAGATCTAAGATATGATTAAAGTGGTGGGTGGACTCATTTACTTTTTGAGCAAAGCCAATAGAGTCTAATAATAGATTAAATGCAGTGTTGAGGCTGTCATTCTCAGCATCTGTGTGGATGTTAAAATCGCCCACTATAATTATCTTATCTGAGCTAAGCACTAAGTCAGACAAAAGGTCTGAAAATTCACAGAGAAACTCACAGTAATGACCAGGTGGACGATAGATAATAACAAAACTGGTTTTTGGGACTTCCAATTTGGATGGACAAGACTAAGAGTCAAGCTTTCAGATGAATTAAAGCTCTGTCTGGGTTTTTGATTAATTAATAAGCTGGAATGGAAGATTGCTGCTAATCCTCCGCCCCGGCCCGTGCTACGAGCATTCTGACAGTTAGTGTGACTCGGGGGTGTTGACTCATTTAAACTAACATATTCATCCTGCTGTAACCAGGTTTCTGTAAGGCAGAATAAATCAATATGTTGATCAATTATTATATCATTTACCAACAGGGACTTAGAAGAGAGAGACCTAATGTTTAATAGACCACATTTAACTGTTTTAGTCTGTGGTGCAGTTGAAGGTGCTATATTATTTTTTCTTTTTGAATTTTTATGCTTAAATAGATTTTTGCTGGTTATTGGTAGTCTGGGAGCAGGCACCGTCTCTACGGGGATGGGGTAATGAGGGGATGGCAGGGGGAGAGAAGCTGCAGAGAAGTGTGTAAGACTACAACTCTGCTTCCTGGTCCCAACCCTGGATAGTCACGGTTTGGAGGATTTAAGAAAATTGTCCAGATTTCTAGAAATGAGAGCTGCTCCATCCAAAGTGGGATGGATGCCGTCTCTCCTAACAAGACCAGGTTTTCCCCAGAAGCTTTGCCAATTATCTATGAAGCCCACCTCATTTTTCGGACACCACTCAGACAGCCAGCAATTCAAGGAGAACATGCGGCTAAACATGTCACTCCCGGTCTGATTGGGGAGGGGCCCAGGGAAAACTACAGAGTCCGACATTGTTTTTGCAAAGTTACACACCGATTTAATGTTAATTTTAGTGACCTCCGATTGGCGTAACCGGGTGTCATTACTGCCGACGTGAATTACAATCTTACCAAATTTACGCTTAGCCTTAGCCAGCAGTTTCAAATTTCCTTCAATGTCGCCTGCTCTGGCCCCCGGAAGACAATTGACTATGGTTGCTGGTGTCGCTAACTTCACATTTCGCAAAACAGAGTCGCCAATAACCAGAGTTTGATCCTCGGCGGGTGTGTCGTCGAGTGGGGAAAAACGGTTAGAGATGTGAACGGGTTGGCGGTGTACACGGGGCTTCTGTTTAGGGCTACGCTTCCTCCTCACAGTCACCCAGTCGGCCTGCTTTCCCGGCTGCTTGGGATCTGCCAGGGGGTAACTAACGGCGGCTAAGCTACCTTGGTCCGCACCGACTACAGGGGCCTGGCTAGCTGTAGAATTTTCCACGGTGCGGAGCCGAGTCTCCAATTCGCCCAGCCTGGCCTCCAAAGCTACGAATAAGCTACACTTATTACAAGTACCGTTACTGCTAAAGGAGGCCGAGGAATAACTAAACATTTCACACCCAGAGCAGAAAAGTGCGGGAGAGACAGGAGAAGCCGCCATGCTAAATCGGCTAAGAGCTAGTAGCTACGCTAAGCTAGCGGATTCCTAAAAACACGCAAAGTGAATAATGTGTAAATAATTTAGAGGTGATTCAGCAGAAGGAGTGCTTTAGTTAAGGCACGTAAAGATTACACTGGGAAACAAATCGTAATCTAGATAACTAGATCAATCTAACTGCGCAGATTAAACAGCTAACAGATACAGAAAAACATCGCTGTGCTCCGGAACAGGAAGTGATACAATACCGCAGTGAGAGCCAACCACCAGTAGAGGCAATAATACCATACTCAGTTTGCACTCATCATAAGGTTAGGATAAAAAGTATTGTAACACTTGGTATTTCACACATTTTAATTTGTTTATGCCATTTCAAATACAAGAAATACAAAAAAAAAAAAAGAATAAAACCTTCTAAAATTATCTTACTCAAACTGAAAGCAAATCTCTAAAATGTGATAATACCTGTAAATAATGGACTTCATTTACATCAATTACGAATAAATACAAAATTTTCTTTCACCAAAACATCAAATCTAGGGTTTCATCTCAAATGTACTTTCTGGAAAACTGTAGCTTTAACGTTCAAGTCTTCTTTTTAAGAAAATCCTCTACACCACTTCATCAGGAAGCAGTATTTTATATTTTTTATTAATTTATATCAAGTTGTAGACATTTGCTTTCAGTTTGAGTTGAACGAAGATAACTTTAGATTTATTTATTTATTCATTTATTTATTTTGAAATGGCATAAACAAATTAAAACGTGAAATAGCAAGTGTTCCAATACTTTTGAGGGCAGTTGAGAAACACTCAGTGGCATGTGTATTTATAAGTGAAATGCATTGTTCTGTGTCACTGATTATGGTTATTTAAAAATAAATCCTTCAGAGTGCAAAATTAAGAGGTTACACAGGTTTTATACAGAACTCAGGAGGAATAAATTAGCTGTATTTCTTTTCAGCCTGAGTGTCTTCACGTTATATCTCATATAAGCCAATCAGCTGATGTCTGCTTATTTCATTCATTAAAGTCACCGGAGAAACATGTATATAAGGCAACCCAAATTAAAGGAGAAATGCTGCTTTTAACAACCTGAACCTCATTTATGGCATAACATATGGTAATTTATTCACCGATATAACTCTGGTGTAATTTGGAGTCCGTGGTTCAAACGAGTTATTCAGGTTCAAATCTGGGTCAAACATTTTTCTTCTTCTACTAAGATGGATTATAACTTCTTGTGGGACACATCACCAACTACTATACAGGAGGGACCTAGCAGTCAGTATGTGTCACCGATTTCAAAATGCAGCTCTTTTCCACCAGACGTGCGGTGCCATGACGTCAATCATCTGTGTCCAGTCAGATTTCAGAGAGGTCCGGCACAACCCTTGCCTCCACTGTAGCTCCACCCATGCCAGAAAGTGTTAAACATTTGACATTTCCTGTTTCACTCTGGACTCAAAATTTGGCACTTCTTATTTCAGTCTCAAATTGTCACTCAGTTCCCGTGAGATCCCACGAGATCTTGTCTGTCAATCCAGGAAATATTGATCCAGGAAGTGTTTAACATTTGACATTTCCTATTTCACTGTGGATTCAAAATTTGGCACTTCCTGTTTCAGTCTCAACTTGCCACTCAATTCCCGTGAGATCTTGCGAGATCTCGTCTGTCAATACAGGAAGTGTTCAACTTATGACATTTCCTGTTTCACTGTGGACTCAAAATCTTGCAGTTACTGTTTGGGACTCAGTGTACCATGAGCGAGCTTTGCGCCACTGCACAGCGCTTTGCACATATAATAATAATTATTATTATTATTTCAACAACTAAAATGTTTAGAGAGAATTTAAATGTTAGAAAAATGTTAAAATAATTTATACATTTAATACATTAATTTATACATTAATACATTTATAAACAATATTGGTTAGAAATTGTAATTTTTTTTTTCATTACAGTGCTGTTAACACTTAAATCTGAGGTCAACAAAGATGTCTTTATTTTATTTTTTATAAAACAAGAATTTATTGTTATGGTTAGAGGTCCGGGTGGAACCGGCCCATATCAGACAATGAACCCAAATGCTAGGGAGCAGGACACGAGAAAGATTACAAAGGAAAAGATATTTATTGGTAGCAATAAAATAATGCTGCACTGGGGGTGCCTGCCTCCAATTCCCCTATTAGAGTGAACTGTCTTTCCTGGTGTTTCAGATGATTCCTGCGTCGCTCCCACACTGCCCTGGTCCCTGGTTCTGGCTACCTGCAGCAACGTCACTTTGGAACTCCTCGGCTCTCAGCTCAGCACGTGGCTCTACTACCCGCCAGTTATTTTCCTTCTTGTCTCAGTGGGATCCTGTTCTTGCTTGTCCCTGTCTGTGATATCTGTGCTATGATAAAAAACTGTTCCAAGAACTGTTTCTAAGAACTGCATGAACTCTAATATGAAACTGTACTGAGCCCAGCTGCATAAGTCCTACTTAATTGCAACTGCATCACAACACACAGCACTTGACCTCTGACCTCTGGATACATTATTACATTAATTTACATTATTAGGAACTGTGGATACAATTTATGAACTGTGAACCATTCCTGAACAGTGAACCTTATTTCCTAAGAAGAGAATATTATTTCTAAGCCTCTGAAGAATCCTGTGTTAAGCCTTTTATGAACAGTGACTGTTTAGTGGCTTCAGTGTTACGAGTGCATTCACTCACCATCTGTGTCTTCATTCCTCCGAGTTCCTGGTCTCGGAGGTAAGCATTCCACCTGGTCCTGGTATCTGAACCCCTTCCTCAGTTTATTCTCAAGACTGGCTTGGGATACTGCAGCTCCCTATTTTCACCGCCAGGAGGCGGGACATCTCTCCATTCTGGAGGCACCCCCAGCGAGGCATAATTTATGTTATTTGTACCAATAAATATCTTTTCTGTTGTACTCATTCCCCTGTCCTTCTCCCTAGCATTTGGGTCCATTGCCTGAAACGGTCCGGTTCTGTCCCGGACCTCTAACCATAACACTTGGTCCCAAATAACACACTAAACACGCTATAAACAGACAGTTTTATAAGATTTGAAATTTCCTGTATGAAGTTGCACCTTTAAAACTTCCCGTTGAAACGGAGGGCGCATGTGATGTTCCTCCAGGAACGCTTAGCTTCAATCATGGTTGTATCTCTGTTGTACTTGCTCCTTTTGCCTTCAGATTAATTAGGCTCAAACCTGTCAGATCACCAAGTTGATCACCAGCCACCATGTTGTCTTCTATGTTAATGTATGAAGTGTCTATTTAAAACAAACTTTCAGACACTTTCAGAGGTCCATCCATCAAGACTCACTGTCATTTCATTTCATCTTTCCATAAAACCTTTGAAAAATCTCTCTTTAGGTATTTGTTGGCCCAATCTTGATGTTTCAGCTTGTAAATCTTATTCAGTGATTGATCATCTTTCAGCCTTCCTTACCTTAACCATGTCTCTGAGCACTGAACACCTTCTGACTTCTAGACAGTCCAGTTTGGTTGCACTTCTGGAATATGGTGGTATTAGAGAATAATGGGTCCTGGAAGCATCATGTTTAGTTCTTCTCAAGTCTTGCGGTTAATTTTCCATCTTTTCCTCTCCTCACATTTCTTCTTTGAAAAAAATGTTTGATTGTTCGCTGATCATGCCTCAGTATCATAGCTATTTCTAGAGTAAAGCATCCCTCCCTCTGAAAGGCATTTTCAGTGTATGTTAATCACTTTTTTGGCACATCTTGCTGGAGGTAAAGAAGCTGTCTAATAGCTATGCACACCTTGATACAGGGTGTTACTCACTGTAGGACCACACCCTCCCTCATTACACATTACATTGCCCAAATACATTTTGCCTGGGAATGCTTAAATCCAATATATAGCTTGGAGTTGGAAAACATGCATAGAAATAAGAATTCTCATTTGCTTAATAATTGTGCTTACAGCGAAGTTGCTGGATCTGTAATAAATTGCATGTCTGACCAGTCAAAACACTTCCAGACCAGCCTCAGTGTACCATTACCTACATGTACGATATCTTTACCAGGGTGGCAGCTATAACCAGGTAGGGGTGAATGAAGGCTTACACAGGGGTCAATGTATAAAAATATTCAAATCATTTAAAAAAATGAGCACCACGTTATTTACTTGGAAAGATATTCCCAAAAAAGCATAGATTGTGCTAAAGTCTAAAGGTATGGGGTAAAAACAGCAAAAAATGTGACAAAGGCTGGTTTCAGGTTTCTCAGGGGTCCAAAATCAAAGTTGCTCCAATTTTGAAGAAAATGGTTTAAATTATTGGTTGAGCTAATAGAAATTAAGTATGTCATCATTTTGATTCTAAAGGAGACCAGTATGTTTGCCTTTAACAACCTTCTCATGTTGTTTGTATTTGGTCCAGAGTTTAGACACAGCTGACTGTGAACAACCAACATCTTTTGCAACATTGCATGATGATTTACTCTCTTTTAACTGTTTGATAATCCTCTCCTTTGTTTCAATTGACATCTCTCGTGTTGGAGCCATGATTCATGTCAGTCCACTTGGTGCAACAACTCTCCAAGGTGTGTTCACTCCTTTTTAGATGCAGACTAACGAGCAGATCTGATATGATGCAGGTGTTAGTTTTGGGGATGAAAATTTACAGGGTGATTCCATAATTTTTTCCTCAGAATTGAGTGATTCCATATTTTTTTCCTCTGCTTGGTCTAAAAAAGTAACCATTACTGACTGCCACAATCTTTTTTCTTGATTTCTTATAGTGTTTCTTAAAGCCAGAAAGTTGCCATTTGAAATGACTTTAGTTTTGTGTCATGTCTGTGATCTGCTTTTTTTCTACAAAATTAAACAACTGAATGAACATCCTCCGAGGCCGGTGATTCCATAATTTTTGCCAGGGGTTGTACTACGGTTCCACATCTGTGGATCAAATCTTTGCAAACAACTTAGATACAGTGTGTGTGATTGTAGATCTTTGTGATGTCATGAAGTAAGAATAATTGTTTTCCCCTTTGATATTTTTCTTTTTCATTAAATCGACATGAAAGAATTTTGGGTCCCATTGTGGGAGGTTTGACTCAGACCTCAATCAGCTCCGGTATGACCTGAGGAATCCTTTCCAGTACTTGGTGATGACACAGAAACAGCAGGATGTGAGCACCTAACCTCTGTTCACCAGCTGGTTTCCAACTCATTATCTCCACAGTGTGTGTTCTTCCTCTTAAATTAGAGGAATCAAGAAATACAAAGGCCAAAAACATAAAAGCATATCATGGCAGAGGTACAGAATCTGCTCCTTTACAAAACTGACATTTATACTGTAATTAACCAATCCATGTTCAGCAGCTGTTACGAGAGCAACTGTGGCTTTTGGGGATGATGGTAAAAATCAAGTGGTAAGATTCACTGTGCTCAGGTGAAGCCCTACCAGATGAAGAAAAAGTTGCACTTCCTTGACTGACCACTTGAGGCTGGCTACAAAAGCGTGGAGGTTCTCATTCAATTTCCAGACAGAGCAAAAATAAACATGTTTACAGCCTGGTACAAAAAAAACATTTTGGTCTCTAGATAGTTTCTCCCTCCATGACAGCTGCATAGAGGGTGAAATTTTTTTAACTTATTAGTTTTGGGTAACCATATTTTGATCACCGAAAAACCAGGACACTCAACCTGGCAATGTTGGGAAGGTGTCGTAGCACGGACCCACAACAGGGGGCGCAAAGGAACGGACAATGAATAAGCCAATAAGTAACAATTTAATGTTGTGACAACACACAACTAAACACACAAAATATATATAGTCAATTACAGGGTGTCTGTCTCCCTGATCTGAATTGGGAGCTGGTTCCACAGGAGAGGAGCCTGAAAGCTGAAGGCTCTGCCTCCCATTCTACTCTTACAAACCCTAGGAACTACAAGTAAGCCTGCAGTCTGAGAGCGAAGCGCTCTATTGGGGTGATATGGTACTACGAGGTCCCTAAGATAAGATGGGACCTGATTATTCAAAACCTTAAAGTAAGAAGAAGAATTTTAAATTCTATTCTAGAATTAACAGGAAGCCAATGAAGAGAGGCCAATATGGGTGAGATATGCTCTCTCCTTCTAGTCCCCGTCAGTACTCTAGCTGCAGCATTTTGAATTAACTGAAGGCTTTTTAGGGAACTTTTAGGACAACCTGATAATAATGAATTACAATAGTCCAGCCTAGAGGAAATAAATGCATGAATTAGTTTTTCAGCATCACTCTGAGACAAGACCTTTCTGATTTTAGAGATATTGCGTAAATGCAAAAAAGCACTCCTGCATATTTGTTTAATACGCGCTTTGAATGACATATCCTGATCAAAAATGACTCCAAGATTTCTCACAGTATTACTAGAGGTCAGGGTAATGCCATCCAGAGTAAGGATCTGGTTAGACACCATGTTTCTAAGATTTGTGGGGCCAAGTACAATAACTTCAGTTTTATCTGAGTTTAAAAGCAGGAAATTAGAGGTCATCCATGGCCATAAGAAGATCATTTGTAACCTTCACTAATGCTGTTTCTGTACTATGATGAATTCTAAAACCTGACTGAAACTCTTCAAATAGACCATTCCTCTGCAGATGATCAGTTAGCTGTTTTACAACTACCCTTTCAAGAATTTTTGAGAGAAAAGGAAGGTTGGAGATTGGCCTATAATTAGCTAAGATAGCTGGGTCAAGTGATGGCTTTTTAAGTAATGGTTTAATTACTGCCACTTTAAAAGCCTGTGGTACATAGCCAACTAATAAAGATAGATTGATCATATTTAAGATCGAAGCATTAAATAATGGTAGGGCTTCCTTGAGCAGCCTGGTAGGAATGGGGTCTAATAAACATGTTGATGGTTTGGATGAAGTAACTAATGAAAATAACTCAGAACAATCGGAGAGAAAGAGTCTAACCAAATACCGGCATCACTGAAAGCAGCCAAAGATAACGATACGTCTTTGGGATGGTTATGAGTAATTTTTTCTCTAATAGTTAAAATTTTGTTAGCAAAGAAAGTCATGAAGTCATTACTAGTTAAATTTAATGGAATACTCAGCTCAATAGAGCTCTGACTCTTTGTCAGCCTGGCTACAGTGCTGAAAAGAAACCTGGGGTTGTTCTTATTTTCTTCAATTAGTGATGAGTAGAAAGATGTCCTAGCTTTACGGAGGGCTTTTTTATAGAGCAACAGACTCTTTTTCCAGGCTAAGTGAAGATCTTCTAAATTAGTGAGATGCCATTTCCTCTCCAACTTACGGGTTATCTGCTTTAAGCTGCGAGTTTGTGAGTTATACCACGGAGTCAGGCACTTCTGATTTAAAGCTCTCTTTTTCAGAGGAGCTACAGCATCCAAAGTTGTCTTCAATGAGGATGTAAAACTATTGACGAGATGCTCTATCTCCCTTACAGAGTTTAGGTAGCTACTCTGCACTGTGTTGGTATATGGCATTAGAGAACATAAAGAAGGAATCTTATCCTCAATGCGGCTGCTTGCTGTTGTCTCGGGCTGTGTCTGTCATTTGGAGCATTTTATCACAAATGTGGAATCATATGGCCTGTTGTGTGGTGAAACGTCTTAGTGGATCATCTCAGACAGTGGTGTGCTGACATACTACATCAGTTTGGTTTATGAGCTGACTGCCTATTGTAGTGTAAAATACAATAAAACTACAAAAATCATGAATGCTGAGTTGCTACACAGCAATTAATATGATGTCATTATACGAGGTCTGTTAGAAAAGTATCGGACCTTTTTATTTTTTCAAAGACCTGATGGATTTGAATCACATGTGCTTGCATGAGCCAACCTTGAACCTTCATGCGCATGCATGAATTTTTTTCACGCCTGTTGATTGTGTCATTTGCTTGTAAGCAGCCTTTGTGTGAGGATGAGTGTAGTCTCTCTGCGTTTTTTCATTCCAAGGAAAAAGACGGAACGACTGGAGCAGCGCCGCATCAAATTTTGCCAGAAACTGGGCGACAGCCAGGTGGAAACCATTCGGATTATTCAGACAGCTTTCGGTGACGATCCTAATTGGCATCACACAGATTAAGGAGCGGTACAACCGGTTTAAAGACGTCCGCACAATGGTGGAGAGCGAGCCGCACTCCGGTCGGCTGAAAGATGAACTGTCGCCCTAGTCTGATGTCAAGAGAGCTCTGGAGCAGGTTTTCATGCAGGATGTCTCTGTACATTTCTGCATTCATCTCTCCCTCAATCCTGACTAGTCTCCCAGTTCTTGTCACTGAAAAACATCCCCACAGCATGATGCTGCCACCACCATTTTTCACTGTAGGGATGGTGCCTGGTTTCCTCCAAACATGCCGCAAACTCCAGACATGCTGCTATGTGTCTTTTACTAAGGAGTGGCTTCCATGATCATCGGGTTCCTGGTCACCTACCTAACTAAGGCCCTTCCCCTCTGATTTCTCAGTTTAGATGGGCGGCCAGCTCTAGGAGGAGTCCTGGTGGATACAAACTTTTTTCATTTACAGATGATGTGTGCTGTTATATTATAGTGGGCGATTTTAACATCCACACAGATGCTGAGAATGACAGCCTCAACACTGCATTTAATCTATTATTAGACTCTATTGGCTTTGCTCAAAAAGTAAATGAGTCCACCCACCACTTTAATCATATCTTAGATCTTGTTCTGACTTATGGTATGGAAATAGAAGACTTAACAGTATTCCCTGATAACTCCCTTCTGTCTGATCATTTCTTAATAACATTTACATTTACTCTGATGGACTACCCAGCAGTGGGGAATAAGTTTCATTACACTAGAAGTCTTTCAGAAAGCGCTGTAACTAGGTTTAAGGATATGATTCCTTCTTTATGTTCTCTAATGCCATATACCAACACAGTGCAGAGTAGCTACCTAAACTCTGTAAGGGAGATAGAGTATCTCGTCAATAGTTTTACATCCTCATTGAAGACAACTTTGGATGCTGTAGCTCCTCTGAAAAAGAGAGCTTTAAATCAGAAGTGTCTGACTCCGTGGTATAACTCACAAACTCGTAGCTTAAAGCAGATAACCCGTAAGTTGGAGAGGAAATGGCGTCTCACTAATTTAGAAGATCTTCACTTAGCCTGGAAAAAGAGTCTGTTGCTCTATAAAAAAGCCCTTCGTAAAGCTAGGACATCTTTCTACTCATCACTAATTGAAGAAAATAAGAACAACCCCAGGTTTCTTTTCAGCACTGTAGCCAGGCTGACAAAGAGTCAGAGCTCTATTGAGCTGAGTATTCCATTAACTTTAACTAGTAATGACTTCATGACTTTCTTTGCTAACAAAATTTTAACTATTAGAGAAAAAATTACTCATAACCATCCCAAAGACGTATCGTTATCTTTGGCTGCTTTCAGTGATGCCGGTATTTGGTTAGACTCTTTCTCTCCGATTGTTCTGTCTGAGTTATTCTCATTAGTTACTTCATCCAAACCATCAACATGTTTATTAGACCCCATTCCTACCAGGCTGCTCAAGGAAGCCCTACCATTATTTAATGCTTCGATCTTAAATATGATCAATCTATCTTTGTTAGTTGGCTATGTACCACAGGCTTTTAAGGTGGCAGTAATTAAACCATTACTTAAAAAGCCATCACTTGACCCAGCTATCTTAGCTAATTATAGGCCAATCTCCAACCTTCCTTTTCTCTCAAAAATTCTTGAAAGGGTAGTTGTAAAACAGCTAACTGATCATCTGCAGAGGAATGGTCTATTTGAAGAGTTTCAGTCAGGTTTTAGAATTCATCATAGTACAGAAACAGCATTAGTGAAGGTTACAAATGATCTTCTTATGGCCTCGGACAGTGGACTCATCTCTGTGCTTGTTCTGTTAGATCTCAGTGCTGCTTTTGATACTGTTGACCATAAAATTTTATTACAGAGATTAGAGCATGCCATAGGTATTAAAGGCACTGCGCTGCGGTGGTTTGAATCATATTTGTCTAATAGATTACAATTTGTTCATGTAAATGGGGAATCTTCTTCACAGACTAAAGTTAATTATGGAGTTCCACAAGGTTCTGTGCTAGGACCAATTTTATTCACTTTATACATGCTTCCCTTAGGCAGTATTATTAGACGGTATTGCTTAAATTTTCATTGTTACGCAGATGATACCCAGCTTTATCTATCCATGAAGCCAGAGGACACACACCAATTAGCTAAACTGCAGGATTGTCTTACAGACATAAAGACATGGATGACCTCTAATTTCCTGCTTTTAAACTCAGATAAAACTGAAGTTATTGTACTTGGCCCCACAAATCTTAGAAACATGGTGTCTAACCAGATCCTTACTCTGGATGGCATTACCCTGACCTCTAGTAATACTGTGAGAAATCTTGGAGTCATTTTTGATCAGGATATGTCATTCAAAGTGCATATTAAACAAATATGTAGGACTGCTTTTTTGCATTTACGCAATATCTCTAAAATCAGAAAGGTCTTGTCTCAGAGTGATGCTGAAAATCTAATTCATGCATTTATTTCCTCTAGGCTGGACTATTGTAATTCATTATTATCAGGTTGTCCTAAAAGTTCCCTAAAAAGCCTTCAGTTAATTCAAAATGCTGCAGCTAGAGTACTGACGGGGACTAGAAGGAGAGAGCATATCTCACCCATATTGGCCTCTCTTCATTGGCTTCCTGTTAATTCTAGAATAGAATTTAAAATTCTTCTTCTTACTTATAAGGTTTTGAATAATCAGGTCCCATCTTATCTTAGGGACCTCGTAGTACCATATTACCCCAATAGAGCGCTTCGCTCTCAGACTGCAGGCTTACTTGTAGTTCCTAGGGTTTGTAAGAGTAGAATGGGAGGCAGAGCCTTCAGCTTTCAGGCTCCTCTCCTGTGGAACCAGCTCCCAATTCAGATCAGGGAGACAGACACCCTCTCTACTTTTAAGATTAGGCTTAAAACTTTCCTTTTTGCTAAAGCTTATAGTTAGGGCTGGATCAGGTGACCCTGAACCATCCCTTAGTTATGCTGCTATAGACGTAGACTGCTGGGGGGTTCCCATGATGCACTGTTTCTTTTTCTTTTTGCTCTGTATGCACCACTCTGCATTTAATCATTAGTGATCGATCTCTGCTCCCCTCCACAGCATGTCTTTTTCCTGGTTCTCTCCCTCAGCCCCAACCAGTCCCAGCAGAAGACTGCCCCTCCCTGAGCCTGGTTCTGCTGGAGGTTTCTTCCTGTTAAAAGGGAGTTTTTCCTTCCCACTGTAGCCAAGTGCTTGCTCACAGGGGGTCGTTTTGACCGTTGGGGTTTTACATAATTATTGTATGGCCTTGCCTTACAATATAAAGCGCCTTGGGGCAACTGTTTGTTGTGATTTGGCGCTATATAAAAAAAATTGATTGATTGATTGATTGCTGTGCTCATTGGGACCTTCAAAGCAACAGGTGTGTGTCTTTCCAAATCTTGTCCAATCAGCTGAATTTAACCCAGGTGGACTCCAATGTAGAAACATCTCAAGGATGATAAGTGGAAACAGGATACACCTGAGCTCAATTTTGAGATTCATGGCAAAGGCTGTGAATAATTATGTTCATGTGATTTCTTAGTTGCGCAGCAGTGTGAAACTTGCTCATGGTGCATTGAGTCCCAAACAGGAACTGCCAAAATTTGAGTCAACAGTGAAACAGGAAATGTCAAATGTTGAACACTTCCTAGATCACCACTTCCTGGATTGACAATAGACGAGACCTCGTGGGATCTCATGGGATTTCAGTAGCAAGTTGAGACTGAAACAGAAAGTGCTAAACTTTGAGTCCACAATGAAATAGGAAATGTCAAATGTTGAACACTTCCTGCCATGGTTGGCACTCGAGGGGAGGCCAGGATGGCACTGGACTCCCTTGAAATCTGATTGGACACCCCAGGTGCCACCACAGATGATTGACATGTCACAGCACCACATGTCTGGTTAAAAATAGCCAGCTGCATTTTGAAATCGGTAACACATATTGTCTGCTAGGTTCCTCCTGTAAAGTAGTTGGTGCTGTGTACCACAAAAAGTTCTAATCCACTTTAGTAGAAGAAGAAAAATCTTTGAGCCAGATTTGAACCTGAACACATCCACCAAAGTTATATTGGTGAATAAACAAGCGTATTTTATGGCACAAATGAGCCCCAGGTTGTTAAAAGTGGCATTTCTCCTTTAATTCAGGTTATCTTATATATGCATGTTTCTCATGTGATTTTAGTGTTTCTGAGTGTTTCTCAATTGCCAAAACATAGCATTACTTATGTAACGCATCATCTTGGCTTTTATATTTTTAATAAATTTATATCATGTTTTAGAGATTTGCTTTCAGGTTAAGTTTATGGAAGATAATTTTAGAGTTTTTTTATTTTTTATATTTTCGTATTTCTTATATTTGAAATGCATTAACAGATTAAAATGTGTAAAATACCTTTAGCTGGCACCTTATCGTGGTGGAGGAGTTTGCATACCCAGATGATCCTAGGAGCTATGTTGTCGGGGGCTTTGTGCCCCTTGTAGGGTCTCCCAAGGCAAACAGGTCCTAGTTGACAGGTCAGACTAAGGGCAGTTCAGAAGCTCCCATGACCAGTAAAAAATCAAGGACCGAGACGTCGCCCGGTATGGCGGAGCCAGGGGCCCCACCCTGGAGCCAGGCCTGGGGTTGGGGCTCGCGCGCGAGTGCCTGGTGGTCGGGCCTTAGCCCAGGTGGCCCAACCGGGCTCAGCCCGAAAGAGTGACATGGGCCCACCCTCCTGTGGGTTCACCACCTGCAGAGGGGGTTCATGGCGGGTGGATGCAGAGAGGATTGGGTGGCAATCGAGGGTGGGAGGCCCGGCGGCCTGGTCCGCACTCACAGCCCCTGGCTCTTGGGATGTGGAATGTCACCTCGCTGGGGGGGAAAGAGCCTGAGCTTGTGCGGGAGGTTGAGAGATACCGACTAGAGATAGTCTGGCTCACCGCCATGCACAGCTTGGGCTCTGGTACCCAACTCCTGGAGAGCGACTGGATGCTCCACTTTTCTGGTGTTGCCCACGGGGAGAGGCGGAGAGCTGGGGTAGCATTGCTTATTGCTCCCCAGCTCAGTCGCCATGTGAACGAGAGGGTTGCGTCCCTACGCCTTCGGGTCAGGGACAGGTCTCTCACTATTGTCTCAGCCTACGGGCCAAGCGGCAGTGCAGAGTACCTGACCTTCTTGGAGTCCCTGGGAGGGGTAATAGATAGCGCTCCGACTGGTTCTCATGGGAGATTTCAATGCCCACGTGAGCGGCAACAGTGAGACCTGGAGGGGGGTGATCGGGAAGCACGGCCTCCCTGATCTGAACCTTAGTGTTTTACAGTTGTTGGATTTCTGTGCTAGTCACAGTTTGTCCATCACGAACACCATGTTGAAGCACAAGGGTGTCCGTAAGTGCACGTGGCACCAGGACACCCTGAGCCGGAGGTCGATGATCGACTTTGTAGTCGTATCATCTGACCTTTGGCCACGTGTCTCGGACGAGTGAAGAGAGGGGCAGAGCTGTCGACCGATCACCACCTGCTGGTGAGCAGGATCCGCTGGGAGGGGAGGAAGCCGGTCAGACCTGGCAGGCCCAAACGTATCATGAGGGTCTGCTGGGAACGACTGGCGAAACCCTCTGTCAGTGAGGTCTTCAACTCCCACCTCTGGGAGAGCTTCTCCCATGGGGGAGGTTATTATTATTTGGCCTGGTGACTGTTTGCAAATGACTCCACAATCACATGAAATTATGGCTTACTAGGGTTTATTGTCAACAAACATTACAATTTAAATATTTGTTCAAAAGAAGCACATATTTGGCTGAAAACGAGTGTAAAAATAGTTACATACAATTTGAAAGTATGTTAAAATACATCTAATCTAACATGGTGAAACATTAAAGTAAATAAGTGTCCAAGTTACATTGGACTGCAGTTTGAACAAACATCATTTTACATGCCAGTGTCCTGCACTGATCACATACTGTAGCACAGTGAATTAAAAAAAATGAACATACACATATAGTAAGTCAAATGTTACTCTACCTCCATTCCCTGAGTAACACTAAAACATGATTTATGATCCGTCAGCCTCCTCGTCACATCATGTTCATATTACAGGCTGAAGTGACATGAATCAATGTGTGTGTGTGGACGGTTTCTGTTCATGTCTCTCAGTGACTGTTAGCTGTCACACAAATCAGAATCAAATCGGGTCCTTTTGAGCGGTAATGTGAATGCGGACGAACTGACAGTGCTGGTTTAGAGTGTGGATTCTTTCTGAGAACTATACAGTGTTAATAACCAGAATAATGACAACAAGCACGACAGTAACAGTGATAAAAGCCTGTGGCTCTAAAAGGAAAGAGAACAGATTGTGACTAAAATAACAAACTGAATTTGCATCATGTTTGAGGTATTAGGTTTCCCTGCTCACAGAAAAGAGTTTTAGCACCTTAAAAATTCTGATGTGAAGCTCACTAATAATTCTTGAAGTTATGCCGTTAATTTAGAAAATCAGCGTCGGATTGATTGACATTTGACATAAATACAGTCAGTATTTTTCACATGATTATCAATCAGATGGTGCTGCATCTTTAATGTGGATTAATACGACTAAAGGGAAATATTTGGGCCATTCCCATTTGATTGGGGTCACCACACGGGATTCAGTAAGGATCCACATCTTGATTTGGAAGAAGTTTTACGCTGGAGTGCCTTTCTATCACAACTCTAGATGAAGGAGGAGCTTGGGTATGTGTGGGCTGGATCCCAGGGCTTCCTGCTGTATGGCAAGATCTGACTAGAATTTATTTAGAACATACAAATGAGGGAAAACCCCATTTATAAACAGCATGTGACAAATTGGAAAGCAAAAACCTGAATAGATGGAAAACAGTGGCAAACTGCAACAACGTGATTGATTATGCAGCGAGCGTCCCATCATGCTTTGTGTGGATCCACTTGTCTTCTAAATTGTCCTCTCGTAAAAAAAAATTATGTATTGACTTATTCTATGATATATATTCATATATCGTAGAATAAGTCAATCAGGTGCATAAAACAAAACAAAATCAAAAGTAAAAAATCTTGTTTATCAAAGTAATTTCTTGGATCACGCCAGTTTGTTTTGTGATATAAAATCTCTCAGTGGGTGTGTGTGACTCTTATTTAACTTCAGTCAGAGACTTCTTCAAGGCACTGGCCGTTTATGTCACATGGTTATGTTCTCTTTGAGAACACCACCTTCTAGCTATGGAACACAAAGGCACATCAAACCACCTCAGCACCGTTAGGATGCTTTGGACCTACGTGTTATATCCTGTGCTTTGTTTTCATGTTTGGAAGCCCCCTCTTAAACACTGTGGTACACACACAAAGTAACCCTAACCCTGACCTGAAAAAAGGTTGTTGTACTGTGTGGGGATGGGGGATAATCATGTTCATTGGCTCAGTAGCCCCCTCAATGACAACTGTACAGGGGGATTTTTTTTCTAAATTCATAGTTTGACATTTTAAGCTATAACGTTCTGCATTATAATGTCCGCTAGCAGCAGCTTTCTGTGATTTTGATCATTTTATTTTACACATTGAGTAATACGGCTTGTTGTGTGCTGAAACATCCTAATGGATCACCTAAGACGTCCCTGCTGCAGTATTCACACTGAGTGAACTTCTCGTCATATTTAAAGTTGTATGTTAATGGCATTAATACTTTTAGCAGCTGCCGGTAGCTTCATCCGTGAAGTCCTGTTAATGCAGGATTACTGAGAAAATAAGTGGCTCATAACTTTTAATGCCCACACAAACAAAACTGTTATGAAAACCACACAGTCCCTAAAAGAGAGGAGCATGTTCAGGTTTATTTCATCATACACTGACCCACCCATGCTCAACCTCTTTATCCATTTATGGGTTCACTGTGATGTATGAAGGTCAGCATAGACACCGCTGCCAACATGGCAGTGCCCAGGTCTCTATAGAAATCCTATGGGTGATGTCACTCAGGCTTTGTCCAGTATACAGTGCATGTGGAAAGGATTAACAGCGCTTCACTTTTTTCCACATTTTGTTATGTTACAGCCTTATTCTAAAATGGAGTAAATTCATTTTTTCCCCTCAAAATTCTACTCACAACACCCCATAATGATGACATGAAAAAAGTTTTTTTTTTTTTTTTTTTGGAAATTTTTGCTAATTTATTAAAAATAAAAACTAAGAAATCACATGTACATAGGTATTCACATGTTTCTGTGTAGGCTCTCAGTTGTCCAGGTGGTTTCCATAGTAGAGAAGCTTGAATCTTCAACTGGACTGGGTTGCTTGACACAGAAGCTTCCTCAGCTAAAATTCTTGCTCTGGTAGTCTGACTTCTGTCTTGACAATAGCTCTAATTAGCACCTATTGTGCTCTAGTTAGCACTCTCCTAATGCCAGGACGGAAGCCTCCCCTGACGGCTCCCTTGACAACTCTCTCCTGATGACGTGAATGACTCATTACCATGAACAAAAGACTGAAACTGCTTTGACCTGAGTACCACATTGTAAATAGGGGACAAAGCGTGTCTGAGACCCGCTCCGCGGTTAAGGCTGGGTTTCAACTGTTTTACAAAGAATGCTTCCTTGACACCTCTCTCAAACCATTTCTTCTCTCTGGCTAAGATTTTAACTTCCTTGTCCTCAAACGTGTGGTTAGTGTCTTCCAGGTGGAGATGAACTGTAGACTGAGGTCCACTGGCGACCTCTCTGCGGTGCTGGTAGCCTCTTGTGTAAACGTTGCTTCGTCTCACCTATGTAGTGTTCATTACAGTTTTCCTGACATCTGATATGATACACTACATTGCTCTGTTTGTAACTAGGGATCCTGTCCTTAGGGTGAACTAATTTCTGTCTCAAGGTGTTGACTGGTTTAAAGTAAACTGGGATTTTGTGCTGTCTGAAGATCCTCTGTAGTTTTTCCCCTACTCCTGCTAAATAAGGGAGAGACACTCCTCTTCTTCTTGTCTCCGTCTCCTGTCTATCTGGTCTCTTTGTTTTCTGGGACTTCTGCACTTTGTCCAGGGACCAACGTGGGTACCCACATACTGTGAGGGCTTTCCGTACAAATTGTTGCTCTTTAGCCCTTCCCTCTGCAGTTGTGGGCACCTGTAGGGCTCTGTGTTGAAGAGTCCTGATCACCCCGAGCTTGTGTTCAAGGGGGTGGTTTGAGCCAAAGAGCAGATATTGGTCAGTGTGAGTGAGTTTTCTGTAAACCTCTGTCTGGAGCTGCCTGTTCTCTGCAATCGTAACATCACAGTCCAAGAAGGCTAAATGGTTGTTTCTGGCATCCTCACGTGTGAACTTGATATTGGAGTCCACCGAATTGATGTGTTCTGTAAAGTCCTCGACCTCCTGTTGCTTGATTTTAACCCATGTGTCATCGACATATCTGAACCAGTGACTGGGAGAGATGCCCGTGAACGACGTCAAGGCTGTCTTCTCCACTCGCTCCATGTACAGATTGGCCACAATGGGGGATACTGGAGACCCCATCACACAACCATGGATCTGCCTGTAGTAATTCCCCCTAAACAGGAAATACGTGGTGTTAAGACAGATCTCCAAGAGTTGGCAGATGTGGTCTGGTGTGAGTTTGGTCCTTTCAGGTAGAGACACATCTTCCAGCAGTCTCTGCCTCACAGCTGAGATGGCCTCAGTGGTGGGGATGCAGGTGAAGACATCATGGTTTTGTTCATGGTAATGAGTCATTCACGTCATCAGGAGAGAGTCGTCAAGGGAGCCATAAGGGGAGGCTTCCGTCCTGGCATTAGGAGAGTGCTAACTAGAGCACAATAGGTGCAAATTAGAGCTATTGTTTAGTCACTAGCCTATAGCAGTCAGCCTCTCAGTAGGTGGGGTCTGGTTAGGTTAAAAAACTCCAGCTTTTGTTGGCTTCTGGTTTATTCTTCTCTACAAGAGTCAAGACAGAAGTCAGACTACCAGAGCAAGAATTTTAGCTGAGGAAGCGTCTGTGATTTGAAGCGAAACGTCCTCACGTCAAGCAACCCAGTTCAGTCGAAGATTCAAGCTTCTCTACTATAGGTATTCACATGCTTTTCTCTATACTTTGTCGATGCACCTTTGACAGCAATTACAGCCTCAATTTTTGAACATGATGCCACAAGCTTGGCGCACCTATCTTTGGGCAGTTTTGTCCCTTCCTCTTTGCAGCACCTCTGAAGCTCCATCAGGTTGGTTGTGGAGCATTGCTCCTCAGCCATTTTCAGATCTCTCCAGGGATGTTCAATTGGATTCAGGTCTGGACTCTGGCTGGGCCACTCAAGGACATACACATAGTTGCCCTGAAGCCACTCCTTTGATATCTTGGCTGTGTGCTTAGGGTCATTGTCCTGCTGAAAAATGAACCGTTACCCTAGTCTGAGGTCAAGAGCGCTCTGGAGCAGGTTTTCATCCAGGATGTCTCTGTATTTTGCTGCATTCATCTTTCCCTCAAGCCTGACTAGTCCCCCAGTTCCTGCTGCCAAAAAATATCCTGACAGCATGATGCTGCCACCACCATGCTTCACTGTAGGGATGGTGCCTGGTTTCCTCCAAACATGACGCCTGGCTTTCATGCCAAAGAGTTCAATCATTGTCTCACCAGACCAGAGAATTTTGTTTCTCATGGTCTAAGAGTCCTTCAGGTGCCTTTCAGCAAACTCCACTTTTACTAAGGAGTGGCTTCTGTCTGGCCACTCTACAATACAGGCCTGTTTGTTGGGTTGCTGCAGAGATGGTTGCACTTCTGGAAGGTTCTCCTCTCTCCACAGAGGAATGCTGGAGCTCTGACAGTGTAACTATCAGGTTCTTGGTCACCTCCCCAGCTTGGGCCCTTCATCCCTGATTGTTCAGTTTAGATGGGTGGCCAGCTCTAGGAAGAGTCCTGGTGGATTCGAACTTCTTCCATTTATCGATGATGGACCTTCAAAGCAGCAAAATGTTTCTGTATCCTTCCCCAGATTTGTGTCTCGAGACCATCCTGTCTCTGAGGTCTACAGACAATTCTTTTGACTTCATGCATCATTTGTGCTCTGACATGCACTGTCAACTGTGGGACCTTATATGTAGACCTTATATGCTTTTCCAAATCATGTCCAATCAGCTAAATTTACCCCAGGTGGACTCCAGTTAAGCTGTAGAAACATCTCAAGGATGATCAGTGGAAACAGGATACACCTGAGCTCAATTATGAGCTTCATGGCAAAAGTTGTCAATACTTATGCACGTGTGCTCTCTTAGTTTGTTTGTTTTTTAATAAATTTGCTAAATTCTAAAAACAAAAACAAAAAAACCCTAAGTGTTTTCACATCATCATGGGGTATTGTTTGCAGAATTTTGATGAAAAAATTTAATCCCTTTTGAAATAAGGTTGAGATATAACAAAATATGGAAAAAGTGAAGCCCTGTGAATACTTTCTGGATGTACTGTATATAGCATCTATGTGTGCAACTAGCGAAATACCCGACCGCAATGCTGGCATGTAGCTTTCGTCCATAGGGTTTGCAAACAGTTGACCTATGATAGTGGATGATTTGCGAACTCTAGTTTGCCAGCATTTGCCATAAGCACAAGGCTGTGTTGTGCACATCTGAACAAGCAGCATCTGGTCCTTTGCTGAAGTTGCACAGAGGGACACAGTGAGTTCCGCACAGAGAAAAAAGTTCCACACATATATTTGTTCAGTGCATATGTGCTGAACAAAAAGACCTGCACTATTTTTCTGGAAAATCTGTGTACTGTTACACCCATAACTTACAGAGTCATAAGTTCAAATCCAGGCCTGACTGCATTTCACATGACAGCCTATTGGCTGCTCAGCAGGTCCACAATTGCAGTTGGGGTTAAGGTCCTTGTTCAGAGGCACATTGATTGTGGTAACAAAGGTCGGCCAAATGCTCTTCTTTCTCTTTATCACTGTCCACAACATTTCCATTATTATTCTTTTCATGTTTCCCTCACTGGTCAGCTTCCTAGTCCAGAATGTCATGGTGATGCTGCTCTTACACGGCCAAGATTGGTGCAGTAATGGGCTCAGCAGCAACTTGACACACTGACGATTTTCCCAAGCAGCTCTCGCCTGGCTGTAATTGATCGAATTTTTAATTGATTTTTTCCCAGACTTCCATTGTTTCCCAGCCACTTTGACTCCACCCATGATTGGCTCAGGATGTTCCCGGGCAGACCCGGTGTAGGTATGGCTTGGCATATACAGCATCCTCAACCTTTGGTGTCTGGGGATAATTCTTTCTACTCTCTGTGCTCAGTGTGAAAATTAGATGACAAGGAGTGTAGAGCCTGCACCGGGTCACCTCAGGACGAGTCCAGCCATGTTCCCAAAAAATGTTGAGCATGTTCAAAACTGGCACATGTGTAACCGACTTTTCCCAACTTGTCCTGACCTATGCTGAGCAGCGCCTTGACACTCAAAGGTAATGCCAAGGCGGTGCTCAGGCAGCTCAGTGCCAGGCTCAGTCAGGCATAAGGGCTGCTTTAGTGTGATGTCTGTCCAAATCCTGCCGAATCAGTCAAGCCAGATCATTTCATGCAAAACAGTAAATGTCAGAGTGAACATTACAAAAGATCCTAAATAATTTATTGAATGCAGATCCAGACCCATCAAACCCAAGTGATCTCTGACTAATAATTCACACTGACTCCTTTCCAAGTTAACTACAACAAGAGTTTGGGTAATTGTGCACAAACACAGACTGACATACAGTCACTCCAAACCAATTGCTATGTCAGTCTTCCAGCACTTGGGGGTGTTCTTTTTAGGGAATGGAGCACCACTGAGATGTATGAATTGAACGTAAGCAGGTCTACTTCATGTCACAACTCAGAGAAGATTACTCAGCTATTTGCACAGGGCCATGGACCCCGTTTACACCTGGCGAGTCAAACCTGTCTTTGGTGATCAGATTGCAGTCTGAGAGGGTCTGACTTCACAAAAGTAAAGGTGTAAATATCCCCAAAATTAAGGACAAATTATGATCCAGAAGGGGGATTGAATGTTACCGTGCGCATCCCTGGAAGTAGCCCTTGCATAGTGCATCATGGGATAGTCTGTATGCCTACAGCTGGCGTTTGTGGGTGTAACAAAAGAGGGATGGGGTATTTTTAAGCTAATTCTGGACCCAGATGATGTACCTGGAGCTGTTTTTAACTCATCATTTGAGGCAGCAACAGCAGCGGAACTAAAAACATGGTTAAAGTGCAGAATTGCAAGTTTAAAAGGCAAGAAAAAGGATCTGAGAGAGGTAAATTCAGATTAACACACACACACACACTCACAGACTATTTTAAAGTTTCCAATCCACCTAACCTGCATGTCTTTGGATGTGGAAGGAGCACCTGAAGGAAACCCACGCAAACATGGGGAGAACATGCAAACTCCACACAGAAAGGCCACAGGTGGGAAGCGACCCCATAACCTTTGGCTGTGAGGCAACAGTGCTAACCACTAAGCCACTGTGCTGCCCACTATCTTGTGAGTGATGGGGTAAATTGCACATATTTAGGGAATATATATCAAATGTTCATAAAATGCTAATATTTTTTCCATGGGAAAAACTACTGTAATGAAAATAATCTTGGCTATGCATCTTTGAGATCATTCAGATCAGTAAATGTGCGCTGCTTTGTTTCTGTTCTGAACCAAGCAGACACATTTCTCAGTGGATCTATAGGAAAAGAAACAAAGAGAGAAAGAAAGAGTTGTTTCTGCAGTAAAATGCTGCTGGAGAAAGTGGTTCTGGGCGATTGGGGGGGTGGATTTCAGGAGCTGATTTACTAAGTTATGCATAAAATGGCATTTTTGATTTTCCCACAAGTTGTGGACAAAACTACTACATATATTGGTGGGTTTGATGGAAGCAATTTAGTGGAAAAACCCATTGGTGTGTCAAGCATGTAAGTTTTCTGGCTGCTGCAGACTCGGTGGGTTGATGTTGGCTTGAACTTACTAAACTATCTCTTATTTCCAGTCCTTCCAATACTGCGAATGCACTTGTTTCTAAACGTTGCATTCTGAGGAAAAACATAGAAGACATGGTTATTAAAGCATCCAGGGATACAACAAATAATCCTTTTGCTTATTTTCTGACTGTGTCTGTGCGTCTGCAGCAGGCATACATTTCCCACAATATCCTGCGTGACCAAAATCCAATATAGCGGGCATTCAATCCCTCTATTGGCCAAATCACCTTTAGAGGTGCTCAAGAACACATTGTGGCCACGATGAACAGCAGTGTAAACTTAAATAAATTACCAATCCACAATCAACAACTTTACAAGGGTGAGTACTTATACAATTCATTACTGTGCTTTGTTTTTTCCTGTTTTTCTTTGTATTGCGAGACAACATCAACTACAACATTATTGCAATTTAGTGCGTCTCTCTGTGCATGATCCAGCGTGAGGACCCCAGCGAGTGGAAAAGGCCAAGGAAAAGCTAACATATCGCCTGGCTGTGGCAGATTGATGGTTACTTTAAAGAGGTGGGGATGGACCGACTGGACCTTTGAGTAGAAAATCCTGTAAATGAAAGGTAATGGCCCAAATTTTTAGTCAAGTTTTGGAAAATTCCCTAAAGTGGCTCCACTGTGTAGATGTGCTTATAATCCACCAGTGCAGCCAACCACAAAAACCTGGGTTTCGAAGGAAATGGTTAAGTAACACCATTCAGCATGAAGGAATGAACTTGTGTGTGTTAAAAACATTGAAGAGTGAAACTGGCAGCTTTGGACGTTCACTAGTAAGTCTGTGAGTGTTGCTTACTGGACTGTTGAAGCTTGGCTGTGGGTCTAAAGTCTGTCACCATATGTTACCATGGTGACAAAACAACACCTTCCCTTTAAAAGTAGGTACATATTTACTGGCTGTTTCTACAAACATACACTAAGTGCTCATCACATTCAGTGCAAATTATAACCGGTTGAATGCAAATGGTTTGGTTTCACCAGATTGTTGGCTGGCACAGATAAGCACCTGCTGCTATGTGAAGATTTTGAGTCATCTTTAAGAAAAATATCCATGTTCTTTTAGAAAGAGGTACTGTAGGGAGAACGAATACGGACTCAGCAGTCTTCAGTCTTGATGTCTGTTAAATGTGTTTGTATGAATCTATTTCAATGGAACAGCAGGACAGCCGAAAAAATCCATGCCAATGTTACGGGGGTAACCTTCTAGCACTGTCAGCACCACGGGGTCAAACTTCCAATAGTTCAACCCACTCAGGAAATTGGTGTAGCCTGTTAAGAGAGGAAAAAGAAAACCGTTACTTTTGGAATTTCAGGTTGGAAAAAAAATAATCACAACAAAAGAGGCACAAAACTCCAAAAGCAGATTGTTTTCTCACCATATCTGTCCTGAAAAGCTGCATCGATGTTGCTCGGCATTCCTCCCCAATCGTACGTGCTGTAAGGATGGAAATCGCTGACCCGGTTCTCTTCTGGGTTGAAGTGCCAGTAAAAGTGAGACTTGAAGAGGTAGACTTTCTTGGCACCATCGTCATCCCATTTCACTGCTGCCTGGATATTGGACACAGGCAGACCCAGCTGCTGCATATAGTCCGGTCCTGTTATTTTCCTCTCACCATCAAACACCCAGTAACTGTCACCTGTCAGCAAAGGTACAGTAATGACATTTACATAAACATTAATTACCTGGTGTTCTTCCAAATGATTTATTGTGACATTAGACAGTAAAAGTATTGAATAGCTACTGCTGATTTTTATTTCACCTCCACCAAGAACCACGTGTTTATTCGCAACAAATCTATGACTATGAAGTTTTAAATATGAGAAACTGTTATTAGTGAAATACTGTGAGGTGCCACTGTGTGCATGCACGGAGAAACGGGAAGTAGAAAGTGGGGTTAGTCAGGCCCAGTAGGTCAGGTCACAGTAATGAAGTAGATGTGTGTAAAATATCACGAGGATGTGCAGTTTGTAATAAAAGCATAACATTTTGCACAGGCAGTGTTTGAAATTTTATTAAATAACATTAGATATCATGCCAAGCTCAATTTGTTTTTCAATTTTTAACATTGTAATTGTGGATTCAGCATATAAGAAAATGGCAATTTATTTGCGTTGGTATGATACACTGTACAGCAAAGAAGATATATTAAGCCATTATGCATTTTACGGTACAACCCCAATTCCAATGAAATTAGGATGTTGTGTAAAATGTAAATAAAAACAGAATACAATGATTTGCAAATCCTCTTCAACCTATATTCAGCTGAACACACCACAAAGCCATACATCAAGAACATCCAGAAACACAGCCGCCTTCTCTGGGCCTGAGCTCATTTGAAATGGACAGATGCAAAGTGGAAAAGTGTGCTGTGATCTGATGAGTCCACATTTCAAATTGTTTTTGGAAATCATGGACATTGTGTCCTCTGGACAAAAGAGGAAAAAGAACACCCAGATTGTTACCAGCACAAAGTTTAAAAGCCAGCATCTGTGATGGTAAGGGGGTGTTAATGCCCATGGCATGGGCAACTTACACATCTGTGATGGCACCATCAATGCTGAAAGGTACATCCAGGTTTTGGAGCAACACATGCTGCCATCCAAGCAACGTCTTTTTCAGGGACGTCCCTGCTTATTTCAGCAAGACAATGCCAAGCTACATTCTGCACATGTTACAACAGCATGGCTTCATAGTAAAAGAGTGCAGGTACTAGACTGACCTGTCTGCAGTCCAGACTTGTCACCCTTTGAAAATGTGTGGCGCATTATGAAGCTCAAAATGCGACAACGGAGACCCTAGATTGTTGAACAACTGAAGTCGTACATCAAGCAAGAATGGGAAAGAATTCCACCTAAAAAGCTTCAACAATTAGTGTCCTCAGTTCCCAAACACTTATTGAGTGTAACACAGTGGTAAACATACCACTGTCTCTGCTTTTTTGAAACATGTTGCAGGCATCCATTTCAAAATGAGCAAATATTTGCACAAAAACAATAAAGTTTATGTGTGAACATTAAATATCTTGTCTTTGTGGTGTATTCAAATTAAGTAGGTTGAAGAGGATTTGCAAATCGTATTCTGTTTTCATTTAGATTTTACAGTGTCCCAACTTCATTGGAACTGGGGTTGTAAAAAGGATGGAAATGGCAGTGGTGAACACGTACTTTAAGCGTGCACACAGGTGGACTACATTCTGTGTAGGAGATACAAGCTAAAAGAAATTGGAGACTATATGGCAGGAGAGAGTGTAGTGAGACAGCATAGGATGGTGGTTTGTAGGATGGTGTTAGAGGTGAAGAAGAAGAAGAAGAAGAAGAAGAGAGTCAGAGTTCAATAAAGGATCAGATGGTAGAAGCTGTAGGTGTTGTGTGAAATTCAGTGAGCAGGTGAGAGAGGGACTGGATGGAGGGGAAGCAATTTTGGACAACTGGAAAAGTACTGAAGATACGGTAAAGGAGACAAAGGTACTGGGTATGACATCTGGACAGTGGAAGGAAGTCAAGCACACTTGGTGGTGCAGCAAAGATGTTCAGGAAAGCATAAATGCCCCTTCACACATACGAGTACAACCCCTGGCAAAAATTATGGAATCACTGGCCTCGGAGGATGTTCATTCAGTTGTTTAATTTTGTAGAAAAAAAGCAGATCACAGACATGACACAAAACTAAAGTCATTTCAAATGGCAACTTTCTGGCTTTAAGAAACACTATAAGAAATCAAGAAAAAAAGATTGTGGCAGTCAGTAACAGTTACTTTTTTAGACCAAGCAGAGGAAAAAAATATGGAATCACTCAATTCTGAGGAATAAATTATGGAATCACCCTGTAAATTTTCATCCCCCAAATTAACACCTGCATCAAATCAGATCTGCTCGTTTACATTGACCCTATATGTCTTTTTGCAAGGAATGTTTTCACAGTTTTTGCTCTATGGCAAGATGCATTATCATCTTGAAAAATGATTTCATCATCCCCAAACATCCTTTCAATTGTCCAAAATATCAACGTAAACTTGTGCATTTATTGATGATGTAATGACAGCCATCTCCCCAGTGCCTTTACCTGACATGCAGCCCCATATCATCAATGACTGTGGAAATTTACATGTTCTCTTCAGGCAGTCATCTTTATAAATCTCATTGGAACGGCACCAAACAAAAGTTCCAGCATCATCACCTTGCCCAATGCAGATTCGAGATTCATCACTGAATATGACTTTCATCCAGTCATCCACAGTCCACGATTGCTTTTCCTTAGCCAATTGTAACCTTGTTTTTTTCTGTTTAGGTGTTAATGATGGCTTTTGTTTAGCTTTTCTGTATGTAAATCCCATTTCCTTTAGGCGGTTTCTTACAGTTCGGTCACAGACGTTGACTCCAGTTTCCTCCCATTCGTTCCTCATTTGTTTTGTTGTGCATTTTTGATTTTTGGGACATATTGCTTTAAGTTTTCTGTCTTGACGCTTTGATGTCTTCCTTGGTCTACCAGTATGTTTGCCTTTAACAACCTTCCCATGTTGTTTGTATTTGGTCCAGAGTTTAGACACAGCTGACTGTGAACAACCAACATCTTTTGCAACATTGTGTGATGATTTTCCCTCTTTTAAGAGTTTGATAATCCTCTCCTTTGTTTCAATTGACATCTCTCGTGTTGGAGCCATGATTCATGTCAGTCCACTTGGTGCAACAGCTCTCCAAGGTGTGATCACTCCTTTTTAGATGCAGACTAACAAGCAGATCTGATATGATGCAGGTGTTAGTTTTGGGGATGAAAATTTACAGGGTGATTCCATAATTTTTTCCTCAGAATTGAGTGATTCCATATTTTTTTCCTCTGCTTGGTCTAAAAAAGTAACCGTTACTGACTGCCACAATCTTTTTTTCTTGATTTCTTATAGTGTTTCTTAAAGCCAGAAAGTTGCCATTTGAAATGACTTTAGTTTTGTGTCATGTCTGTGATCTGCTTTTTTTCTACAAAATTAAACAACTGAATGAACATCCTCCGAGGCCGGTGATTCCATAATTTTTGCCAGGGGTTGTAGTACGAATAAGTACAAATCAGTGCAACATTGTTGTGCATGAAACCATTGCAGCAGGAACACAATGCAAGCAGCTGCAGCATGTGCAACCACATCGCGCAGCTGTTGTGAAAAAAAAAAAAAAAACGAACCACACGCAGGCCATATGTTGGGGGGAGGGGGGTAGTGCGCAAAACACACACACACGTGTTGTGGGGGGAGTCGACACTCTGGCATGCTATATGTGTACTTGGCAAGTTCACAGTCGTGGAGGCACTTAGACAAATTTCACCGTGAGCTCAAAAGTGATCGTCTGCTAACTGTTTTCGTGTTAACAGCGCGAATAACCGAGTAGTGTTAGATGTTCATGTGTGTCACCTGGGATTTGGTGACACCTGCCGCGAGAGGGATAGAATGGGCGCTCACAGGGCACACTCTGTCTTTCAGCCGCTGGTGTACGCAAATAGTTGTATCAACAGCTGTACGTGGCATTAGAGGCAGGTCATGCTTCATGCGCAATTCAACCACATTCGTACTATGTCTGAAGGGGCCCTAAGGAAAAAGAAGTTGAATAGTCAGGAAGGAGAACTCATATATATATATATATATATATATATATATATATATATATATATATATATATATATATATATATATATATATATATCACCTGACACCTGAAATGTATCAAGGTGGCTGTAGCCTTTGTCTTTTGAATCAGTCCTGGTGTTTTATTTTTTGTTTTGTTTTTTGAAGAACACTGTGAAAATGCTTCCTTTTTAAAATAAATTTAAATAATGGTATTTCAAACACAAATTCTTAACTGGAGAGCAAGAATTAAACCATTTTAGAAGCATATTTTCTCCACTGTGACTTTTCCATAGACTGTGCAGTGAAGGCAAAAGAACTTTGGAACCAGTAGACTGTACAAGTCCAAGGATTAGATGTTGGATCAGTTGCTGAGATGTTTCTTCGTGTTCAATGTCATCAGCAGTTGCTCCAGTGTTCCAGTTTCAACACTAAAGTCATTTCAGGATGATGGTTTCACTTTTCTGTGTTTCAAAATGAATGGATGTTAAAATTCACTGAAAAAAATGACAGTTGCCCTCAACTTCTTTCACATTATGACTAACCTTGGAAGAACCAGATGTTGCCAGACTTGTCTTCATGAACAGCATCGATGTGATCAGGAATGCCTCTCCAGTGGCGTGAAGCCAGAGCGGGATAGCCAGCTTGTAGCTGCCCATCACGGATCCGCCAAACATATTGAGACTTAAAGAAGAACAGCTCACCCCTGATCATGGACACGGCATCAAAGTTTGTTGTGCAGGCATCTGGCTGTGAAAGAATTCAGACAAAGTCATTGTTGGTGTGGGAGACGGAGAAAGTCACTTATTAGAGTGGATACAGTTGCCAATGCCCAGATTGCTCCACATTCACAACCATAAAGAAGTATTGTAAAGTGTCCAAAAAAAGCCCATTATTATTATCATTATTTTATTTTAATTTTTTTTTGTATGTGACCTTGTAACTTGTCTCTTTCATAATTTATAAAAAAGTTGTTTTAAAATCTCTTATCTCATGCCCTTTATGTAGCTTCTCCTCAGAATGTATTAGTAAGCATTTTAGACCTTCTTTTGAATCTTTGTACCACCTGCATGTGGAATGTGTTCCTAAGATTCAAGATTAATTTATTAATGACCACACAACAAGTTGTTGGAATTTGTTTCCAGTACAGCATGAAATGCTCACATCTCTGTGTCAGCACACAACAAACAAACAATAAATACGTAGACAAATACACATAGAAACATCAGTTAATGACTTGGTTTAGTGTCCGTACAGCTGTTGGAAAAAAGCTGTTTTTGAATCTGGCTGATTTTGTTGGTACAGACCTGTGGCATCTTCCAGAAGGCAACAGTGTGAACAGGTGATATGCAGGGCGTGAGGGGTCAGAGGTGATTTTTACTGCCCGTTGTGTGATGCATCTATGGTACAGTGTGTCAATGGAAGGGAAGGTGAGGCCTGTGATTTTAGATGATTTTATACGTTGTAGTTTTTTGCATGAATAGGAATCCAAATTTCCATACCAGATGATTATGGATGAGGTGAGAATGCTTTAAACGATGGCGGTATAAAACTGAAGCAGGATGTTATGCCTGACTCTGAATTTTTTGAATTGTCTGAGAAAAATAATCTTTTATTAGTTTTTTTGTAGATTTGATCCGAATGCAGTTTCCATTTGAGTGTGTTACTAATGTGTGTACCTAGGAATTTGAATGACTCAGTGATAGAGATGGGCTGAGTAGAAATGGAAATGGGGATTTTGTGAGAGGGTGAGCGTGAGAAGTTGACTATGAGTTACTGGGTTTTGATGTGTTAAGCTGTAGGTTATTGTTTTGGCACCAAGTGACTGCTTGGGTGATCTGTTCATGGTAATAATGTTCGTTATTGTTAGTGATGAGGCCAATTATTGTAGTGTCATCTGCATATTTAAGAATGGAAACTGAACTATGGGTGGATGTAAGGGAGTTTGTGTAGATGGAGAAAAGCCAAGGGGAAAGAACACAACCCTGAGGGGCACCTGTGCTTTGGGTCAGAGGTTGGGACAGGAGGCTACCCATCCTGACTCTCTGTGTCCTTTGTGACAGGAAGTTGTGGATCCAGTGGGAGAGAGTAGTGCCAATATCCATGTCCATGAGTTTATTGAAGAGGTTGACTGGGTTGATTGTGTAAAAAGCAGAGCTGAAGTCAATGAACAGTAGCCGGGCGTAGGTGTGGGGGGACTCCAGGTGTTGCATGATGTAATAAATGGCCAGGTTTATTGCATCTTCAACAGATCTATTAGTCCCGTAAACAAACTAGTGACTGTCCATGAGGGTGGGAGGTAAGTTCTTTCAGGTGTGTGAGTATGATATGTTCAAATGATTTCATTATAACTGAAGTGAAAGCTATTGGTCTGTAGTTGTCAAGACAGGATATTTTATTGGATTTGGGTACTGGAATCAGGGGCGGTCCTGGAGGTGGGCCGACCGGGCAGCCGCCCGGGGTGGCATCGCGGGGGGGCGGCACGACCGTGCGAAAAAAAAAAAAAAAACCCTGTCCAAAAAACAAACAAAAAAACGGGGAGGTGTCCTGACGGGGGGGGGGGGTGGGGGGGGGGGTTCGTGGTTACAATGCGCTCAACTTTTCAGAATCAGCTTCTCATCACTGGTAACGATGCGGCTTTCCCCTCACTCATTCCCACAGCTTCTCAGTGCTTTAAACAGTGTGGACGCTGAGCATCCACAGAGTTCAATAGCGACACAAAGCATGCAGCGAAACGAGACGAGTCATTGGATAAATGCTGGGCTTTGTCCCGCCCATCGGACGCTCAGCGTGTCTGGGGGTCTATGGGGCAGTGGGCTGGCCTCGGCTGGCCCGGATGCTCAGCTTCTGCATGATGATTGGATGATCTGTCTGAGGCTGAATCCCTTTTTGATTGACAGCGAAATGAGCAAATCAGCGATCTTTTGGTGTAAACATCTGTGGGAGCATTTTCATTCTGTTCTGAGTGGAACCGGAGACTTTCCTAATCCTCTTAGCGGCATTTTCTTTGTTAAAAACGACTAGCGACAAATCAAGCTTCTATTTCTGGTGGGGTTTTTTGTAGCTGCTTGTGTTTGGAGACTGACTTGTATCACTCTTTCTGACTTCTATCGCAGTTTCTGTCCCTACCGAGCAGCGGGTGCTGCTGAGCTCCTCCACCGTCACAAAGCACTCACAGGCGGACACACTTCACACTAGCCTCGCGCCAGTCCCAGCTAGTGAGCTAGCTAGGTAGCAACCTGCACATAATGGCAGACAATTTGAATGTTGTGGACCGGATTTTGGCGAAGCCATTTGATAGTCTTCCTTACGAAGAAGCCATGGCTGCTGTCATGGCTTCAGCTCTCAATGGTTTGCAGGCCAAAGTTAAAGCAACAGCCCCCAGTGCAATGTTTGTGCATTGTTATGCACACAGACTGAATCTGGTTCTGTCTCAGGGGGCTAAATGCTTATCTGAGTGCAGAATATTTTTTGCATCACTCTCTGGGTTTGCCACATTTTTCACAAAATCCACAAAGAGGATGTCTTTTCTTGAGTCTGCAGGCTGCTCAAGGTTGCCCAGAAATGCTCCTACTCGATGGAATTTCACATCACGGATAGTGAGCACTGTGGCAAACAATTATGATGCCCTCCTGCAAACTTTTGAGATGATCATTGCAGATAAATGGTAAATGGACTGCATTTATATTGCGCTTTTCCATCTGCATCAGACGCTCAAAGCGCTTTACAATCATGCCTCACATTTACCCCGTTGTCAGGGTGCTGCCATACAAGGCGCTCACTACACACCGGGAGCAATAGGGGATTAAAGGCCTTGCCCAAGGGCCCTTAGTGATTTTCCAGTCAGGCGGGGATTTGAGCCCATGATCTTCTGGACTCAAGCCCAACACCTTAACCACTAGACCATCACCTCCCCAGGGTGGTGCAGATAAGTCCATGGATGATGACACATTAGACTGTGCCAATTTCTTTGTGTTTGTTATTGCAGTAGTCAGTAAAACTGGAAATTTGTTCTTGAAAATAGCAGTTGTGAGTTAATTTGTGGGATTGTGGGTGTTCTGGACGAAGTTAGTGTTTTCATGGGTGGTGGGGCGGAGGTGGTGGCCATGTTAGTGTGCGCGGGGGGTGCGCAGGCAGGGGGTTTTGCCTGGGGAGTAAATCACTCTAGGACTGCCACTGACTGGAATGATAATGGAGTCCTTAAAGCATTTGGAAACAATGCACTGACTGAGGGAGCTATTGAAAATGAAAGTGAAGACTGGGGCTAGCTGGGCTGCATAGTCCTGTCAGGACAGCTGGGTTGACACAATCAGGCCCCGCCGCTTTCCTCTTTTTATTTTTGCTAAAAGAGGCTCTGACCTCCTCCTCCTCAATAAGGAACTGAGGTGATGGTGAGGGGGATGGGGGAGAAATGGAGGGGATAGGCTGCTGTTTGAACCTAACATAAAAGTTATTTAATAAATCTGGTAAGCTACTATCAGTGTCTGGTGAGGGGGTGGGTGGGCTTGTTTAATAATTAGTCATGATTTTTTAATTTTTTTCCAGATTGATATAGTGTAATTTGATTTTCGTGCTTATATGGATTTAGCTTTTCTTATGGCAGATCTAAGTTCGTATTTGGCATTGTTGTATTGTTCTTTAGTTCCCTGTAAATAATAGCACAGCAGATAACTGTAAGAATCGTTCAAATCCGATTATAAGCACCAAAATTTGACTGTGTATACCTTTTGGTACATATTGTAGAAAAAGAACTTTAGCCATTTGAATTTTCAATAGGGGGCCAAGTAGGGGTCAATTGAAGAATTGCACAGGGTCAAAATTAAAAAATGTTCCAATCATACTGAAAGTGATACCACATTATGTATCTGATGACAATGATTCCAAAAATATATAGTTTGGACTATCTATAACTGAATGTTCTGAAGTTACGGGGTAAAAACAGCAGGAATGGTGACAATGGTGACAGTTTCACTTTGTACAGGGGTCAAAAGTTACAGTTGCTCCAGTTTTGGTAAAACGTGGTTGAACTAATAGGATTAACAAATGGAATAGTTCTGATTGTGTTGAATGTTTGGTCTCCAAAGTAAAGGTCAAACAATGTCGACGTCCAATGGATTCTATGACATGTGAAATATGTTATCCTATAACATGATAACTAAGCATGACACACGGTGCAAACTATTCCTTTTTAAAATCCTAATAACTCAACCAGTAATTTGCATCATGTTTTACCATAATTTGAGCAATGTTAACTTTTGACCCCTGTACAAACTGAAAGTGACCTTTGTCGCCATGCTTGCTGTTTTTACCCCATAACTCCAGAACATACAGTCACAGATAGTCCAAACTATACCTTTTTGGAATCTTTGTGATCAGACACATAATGTGGTATAGCTTTCAATATGATTGGAACATTTTTTTGACCCCTATGCAGTTCTTCAATTGACCCCTACTTGGCCCCCTATTGAAAATTCAAATGACTAACGTTATTTTTCTAAAATATGTACCAAAAGGTATACACAGTCAAACTTTGGTGCTTGTAACCGGATTTGAAGGATTCCTCTGCAAATATTCTGTTATCTGCTGCACTATAAACAGTGTTCTTTTTCTTATGGAGTAATTGAATTTCTTTTGTGAACCATGGCTTGTTATTGCTGTATACTTTAACTGTTTTGGTGGGGATGCACATCTCCACACAAAAGTTGACGTATGACGTCACTGTCTCCGTCAACTCGTCCAGATTGGCCTCGGCTGCACTGAATACGTCCCGATCAGTGCACTCCCAAACAGTAAATCTGAGCATTTCAGGGTTCACTACTTTGCTCCAAAATTGCACTCAGTGTATCGAAATTTCACATATTCGCAAGAGAAATGTTGGTTTCTCAGAAGGTAAAAGATGAAGAACTACGCCCTATGTTTTCTGGGTCAGATTCAAAACTTTACAACCACCCCTTGCATTTCTCTCCCCTCTTTGGATTCAGAGCAATCTTATGTGGATGGGCCTCAGTAAACACAGGGCCTGCAGCCTGATAGTGCAGTACGTGGTGGGGGGCCCAGGCCATTTGCTGGGGCTGCCTGCACTGAAGGTGGAATATTTTCCATGGACAAGGCAGAGCAATAAGATTTCAGGCATTTGTAGAGAATGACCTTAGGTTTAGTGTCCTACCTATCCAAAAGCTCATAGTCCACTGCGATGTCACTCCTGTCAGAGTTTAAGTGTTGTGGGTGTGATGCCGATGATGAGGAGTGTAGCATTTTGGCTGAATGGAAGCTCCTGCATGTGTCCGGGTGGAGTGAGCTGTTTGCTGGGAAACTGGGTGGAAGCCTCCAAGATTATGTCATTTGATTTTGAATTATGTGAACAAATTTGGGGGAGAGGATCAACACATTCTTTCATTAATTTATTCACTTGCTGCATTGTAGATGGTATGCTTAGTGCTTTGGAAAAGCCTGACTATATACTCTCTTGGTCAGTCTTAAAATGTAAAGTTTTGGTTTTCAGGTTAGACCCAACATTTGTGATCCCACCACAGTGTTACTGTCTCACCACTGCAATGTCAATCTCATTGGTCTCTGTGATCTCAGGCGGGACATGCTGGGGAGGTCCATATAGATACTGGATACCCCTCTTGTCATCATCACTCAGCTGCAAGGGGTAGGAGGCACTGTAGAAAGGTGACATCACTGCACCGGGTTCCAGGGAGTGCTGGAGACCCAGGACATGACCAAACTCATGAGCTGCCACTTGTAAGAGATCTGTACCTAAATCGAACAAAGACATCGAAGGTAAAGCCTTTGCTTTTGTTGGAAAGCCGTATATTTAGCAAATGTATGGGTTTGCAATAATATGCTGATGAAACCATGTTCTTTGTGGATGTGAAAGTTCTTTTCTTCTGGAAGCATTTTAAGAGTCCTCACCTACATCATTGCCCACTGTCCAGTCCTCATCATAGTCAAAGTGGATTTCACCCTCTCTGTGTGTCCGGGGGAAAAAAGCATGTGCGAGTATTCCTCCAGGACCATCGAACGGTAAGGCGTCCCCATGCCAGTATCTAAAAGAAGAAGAAGGTGGAAAAACAGGTGGAAACTGTCACCACTTTCAGGTTTCGGGGCACCCACATCTCCACAGACCACACCTGGACCTCCAACATCAGGGCTCTGGTTAAGAAGGCTCAGCAGCGGCTACACTTGCTACATGGGATGGTTGGGATGGTGTTCTTGGGGTTGTTGTCATCCTCCAAACACGGCGAGTGGAGTTGATGCCGAAAAGCTCTATTTTGGTCTCATCTGGCCACATGATGTTCTCCCATGCCTCCTCTGGATCATCTAGATGGTCACTGGTGAACTTCAAACAGGCCTGGACATGTGCTGGTGTAAGAAGGAGGACCTTGTGTGCGTTGCGGTACTTTAAACCATGATGGCGTTGTGTGTTACTAATGTAATCTTTGCGACTGTGGTCCCAGCTCTCTTCAGGTCATTGACCAGGTCCTCTCGTGTAGTTCTGGGCTTTCTCAGAATTATCCTTACCCCACGAGGTGAGATCTTACATGGAGCCCAAAACCAGGGAAGACTGACAGTCATCTTGTGTTTCTTCCACTTTCTAATAAATAATCATAACAGTTGTTATCTTCTACCAAGCCTTTTGCCTGTTATCCTGTAGTCCACCCCAGCCTTTTGCAGGTCTACAGTTTTGTCCCTGGTGTCCTTAGACAGCTCTTTGGTCTTGGCTATGGTGGACAGGTTGGAGTGTGATTGATTGAGTGTGTGAACAGGTGTCTTTTATACAGGTAACAAGTTCAAACAGGTGCAATTAATACAGGTAAAGAGTGCAGAATAAGAGGGCTTCTTAAAGAAAAATTAACAGGTCTGTGAGAGCCAGAATTCTTGCTGGTTGATAGGGGATCAAATACTTATTTTATGCAACAAAATGCAAATTAATTATTTAAAAATCATACAATGTGATTTTCTGAATTTTTTCTTATTCTGTCTCTCACAGTTGAAGTGTACCTACGATAAAAATTTTTACAGACCTCCCCATTCTTTGTAGGTGGGAAAACTTTCAAAATCAACATTTAATCAATTACGTATTTGCCTTACTCTCCACACACACACACACACACACACACACACTGCACTGGGATACCAATTAGGCAGCTGCAAATTATAAAGAAGACAATGCTCACGTGGCCGAGCGTATTTTACCATTGCGTTATATTTTTAAATAGCAGCAAGAAAATGATGCGGTCAGTGCTGCACAGCGCACTGGTTATGTGGTTAAAACAGCCTTCTTTATGTTTCGTCCTGCTGTACATACAGGTAAAGTACACATTAAATACTTTTCATACCAAAGTTAACTTGCTTTAATAAATGTCATTGTTTTATCTCGTTTTATCTCATTCGTTTACCAATGTGTTTGGCTTCACTCACTCATCTTCAGCCGCTTACTCCAATTAAGGGTCACGGGGGCTGGAGGAGCCTATCCTGATGTCTGTTGGTGTTTGTTCCAGGGTGCTGGACTGTGGCTGTCCACTGCTGGGAGTGATTTGTGTCTCACTGTAATTAGGATGGCCCAAACACAGTGGATAATTTTAATGTATGCGATGTACCTGAGCAGGTATCTCAGTGGGATACGTACATGGACTACAAATGTGTAGACCTGTGTTTGACTCCCAGCCAGGCTACCTTACATTGTCTTTGGAAAAGACCCTTCACCTGCATTGCCTCGCCCTGTTTAGCTGTAAATGTGTGCAATAACTGCTGTTCACAAAACCCATTAACCTGGCACATTGGAATATATTTCTTTTTCTTTTTCCAGGTGCACCCTGGGTATCCTGTTTGTATATATATGTATATATGTTATATGTTTTTATAGGTTTTACTGTTATACCTCACACCGAGAGCTCTGCACAAGAATTCCATTGTACCCAAAGCTTGTGTGCAAGTACAAATGGTCTAGGCTGGTGTCCCATCCAGGTGAAGATGTGGACTCTCATCCATTTTATGCTACAAAATCCAGGGAT